>NC_092168.1:40333549-40511049 GCF_045791955.1 Oncorhynchus clarkii lewisi | reverse complement strand
CCCACGGACCTCCCGGTCGCGGCCGGTTACGACAGAGCGAACCCAGAGTCTCTGGTGGCACTGCTGGCGCTGCAGTACAGCGCCCTTAACCACTACGCCACCATGGAGGCTTTGTTTAGGTTTTCTACTGCCAAGTTTACACCTTCACCAGGGTTTCTACACTACTTTCCTTCCATCTATAGCATTTCTTAATAATATGCAGTTTGTTTGGCTTTGATGCCTCATGATTGAGTATTGCTCTGTTCAAGTAGACTGTGATTTTGCTGTGATCTGATAGAGGTGTCAGTGGGCGGACTGGGAACGCTCTGAGAGACTCTGGGTTGAGGTCAGTGATAAAGTAATCCACAGTACCACTGCCAAGAGATGAGCTGTAGGCGTACCGTAAGAGTCCCCTCGAAGCCTACCATTGACTATGTACAGAACAAACCCCGCGTGTGACAGAGCTGCAGGAGTTGTGGACCTTGTTTGTTGGTTGTTTTGTCATAGTTGTGTCTAGAGGGGCACATTTGGGAGGGAATGCTGTCACCTCCAGGTAGGTGTTTGTCCCCCTGTGTGGTAAGAGTGTCAGGTGCTTGTCCAGTTCTGGCATTTAGATCGCCACAGACATGTTCCTGTTTTGACTAATTTAATAGAGTGGGTTAGGTCTGCTTGATACCAAATTAGCATACCCCCTGAGTCTCTTCCCTGTTTCACACCTTTGTTGGATGGGATTACCAGCTCTCTGTAACCTAGAGGCAACCAGTGGGTCCACTCCTATATACCATGTTTTTGAAGGATGACAATGTCTATATTTCCAATTTCTATGATGAAGTCTGGGTTCCTGCTCTTTAGGCCAAAGGCAGATGACCTCAGACCTTGTATATTCCAGGACAGAAACAGCTGAAGTAGAGCAGTCGAAGTTTACATACACCTTAGCCAAATACATTTAAACTCAGTTTTTCACAATTTACATTTAATCCTAGTAAAAAATTCCCTGTTTTAGGTCAGTTAGGATCACCACTTTATTTTAAGAATGTGAAATGTCAGAATAACAGTAGAGAGAATGATTTATTTCAGCTTTTATTTCTTTCATCACATTCCCAGTGGGTCAGAAGTTCACATACACTCAATTAGTATTTGGTAGCATTGCCTTTAAATTGTTTAACTTGGGTCAAAAGTTTCAGGTAGCCTTCCACAAGCTTCCCACAATAAATTGGGTGCATTTTTGGCCCATTCCTCCTGACAGAGCTGGTGTAATTGACTCAGGTTTGTAGGCCTCCTTGCTCACACACACTTTTTCAGTTCTGCCCACACATCTTCTATAGGATTGAGGTCAGAGCTTTGTGAAGGCCACTCAATACCTTGACTTTGATGTCCTTAAGCCATTTTGACACAACTTTGGAAGTATGCTTGGGGTCATTGTCCATTTGGAAGACCCATTTGCGACCAAGCTTTAACTTCCTGACTGATGTCTTGAGATGTTGCTTCAATATATCCACAGAATGTTCCTCCCTCATGATGCCATCTATTATGTGAAATAAACCAGACCCTTCTGCAGCAATGCACCCCCACAACATGATGCTGCCACCCACGTGCTTCACAGTTGGGATGGTGTTCTTCAGCTTGCAAGCCTCTCCTTTTTCTTCCAAACATAACGAGGGTCATTATGACCAAACAGGTCTATTTTTGTTTAATCAGACAAGAGGACATTCTCCAAAAAGTACAATATTTGTCCCCATGTGCAGTTGCAAACTGTAGTCTGGCTTTTTTATGGCGGTTTTGGAGCAGTGGCTTCTTCCTTGCTGAGCGGACTTTCAGGTTATGTCAATATAGGACTCGTTTTACTGTAGATATATATACTTTTGTACCTGTTTCCTCCAGCATCTTCACAAGGTCCTTTGCTGTTGTTCTGGGATTGATTTGCACATTTCGTACCAAAGTACGTTCATCTCTAGGAGACAGAACACGTCTCCTTCCGGAGCGGTATGACGGCTGCGTGGTCCCATGGTGTTTATACTTGCGTACTATTGTTTGTACAGATGAACGTGGTACCTTCAGGCGTTTGGAAATTGCTCCCAAGGATGAACCAGACTTGCAGATGTCAACAATTTTTTTTCTGAGGTCTTGGCAGATTTATTTCGTTTTTCCCATGATGTCAAGCAAAGAGGCACTGAGTTTGAAGGTAGGCCTTGAAATACATCCACAGGTACACCTCCAATTGACTCAAATGATGTCAATTAGCCTATCAGAAGCTTCTAAAGCCATGACATCATTTTTTGGAATTGTTTGTTTAAAGCTGTTTAAAGGCACAGTCAACTTAGTGTAAACTTCTGACCCACTGGAATTGTGATACAGTGAATTATAAGTGAAATAATCTGTCTGTAAACAATTGTTGGAAAAATGACTTGTGTCATGGACAAAGTAGATGTCATAACCGACTTGCCAAAACTATAGTTTGTTCTCAAGAAATTTGTGGAGTGGTTAAAAAATGAGTTTTAATGACTCCAACCTAAGGGTATGTAAACGTCCGACTTCAACTGTATATACACACACACAACAGACACCTCTGGGGAGGGCTGTAGGTAGGAAGGAACGGACCCTAGGGGATAATCGAGCTGCTACCCAGCTAAGTAAAGTCCACCTACTGTCCAATGTCCGCCCACTTGCTTCAAGATACACATCTCACAGGGTTTGACTCTGTAAACGGGTGGACGTATCAGTGTCTCTGCAGCATTCGGGAAGATTGTAATTATAAATCGGTGACGTACACTGACGTTAACTCATCATCAACAACAGGAAAGATGTGTTGCGCGTCTGTCTACTGTGGGCTTTCATGCCAACAAAATAACTTTTATGTATCTGCATTTCGCAAATCAAATCACAGATCTTAACATGCAATCACTGAGGTAGACTGCTTAAACAAGACTGACGGGAAACAACAATTGTGAGTGAAGGGTTCAGTAATTGTTTAACCAGGCTATCATTTAGGTGGAGCACAGAGAACATCTAACCAGCCGAGATATTAACTCACAATATATGCAAGCTGTGTTATCAACATAACATGAACTACGGAGGCCACCAAGGATCAACATTAATCAAATAACATATCTTTACAGAGACCAATCATCTAAGACAACAAACCACGTACCTACAATACCAGAGCCCAAGTTTATATCCTGTGGCGCTCAATCTACTCTCTAATGGAAGGTAAATGCTGGTGGTCATAGTGACCATGGTTACAGAGCACTAAGAATAGACCTGATAAATAGAGAGATGACCCCATCTGCAATCTGCAGATAGAGAGCGTCTCTGCTGTCAAATCAAAACAATATCACCACCAGAGAATAGATATATTGTAATAATAATGAAATGTGAAACCAATGCTCCCTTCTCCAATATCATAGTGTTTGCTGAAGCAATTCCCCCTCCTCTCTCCCTGGCTCCCTCTCTCTGGGGGTTGTTCAGCTGGGTCTCCATATGGGTTTAGGACTCAAAGCAGAGGATACGATATCGCCTACAGACTGTTTGCTCTCCTGAGCCTTGCGGCGTTTAAAAAAACAATGTCGGGCGGGCAGCTCAGCTCCTGGAAGAAGAGTGGGTGAATGTTTGGCTCTGTGGGGGATGAGGACTTAATCCACTGTCCGAGAGCTGAGGCAGGTGGAGCTGGAACCTCATTGGCTGGTTGGTGTGGACGTTGCCTTGGGAACAGCGGTGGGCTTTGCATTGAGCGAAGAAGGTCCCGGTGAAGAGCAGCTGGGGCTTCTGGGTAGAGCAGGATCCCTTGGCAGGCGAAGCACGGGTCAACAGGCTCTCACTGGTGCACCATGTGATATGTCCTCCCCTCCACATAGAAACAAGGCAGAGAGAGCCATGCAGATAGAGCTACTTGATGCCAGCTTAAGCGTCAACTTCTGTGAGTGTGTGCGGTGTGTTAGTCGGCATTCCAATTCATCCCAAAGGTGTTTGATGGGGTTGATGTCAGGTCTCTGTAAAGGCCATTCAAGTTCTTCCACACCGATCTCAACAAACCATTTCAGTATGAACCTTGCTTTGTGCCCTGGGGCATTGTCATGCTGAAACAGGAAAGGGCCTTCCCCAAACTGTTGTCAGGAAGTTGGAAGCACAGAATCTACTAGAATGTCATTGTATGCTGTAGCGTTAAGATTTCCCTTTACTGGAACTAAGGGAACTAGCCAGAACCATGAAAAACAGCCCCAGACCATAATTCCTGCTCTACCAAACTTTACAGTTAGCACTATGCATTGGGGCAGGTAATGTTCTCCTGGCATCTGCCAAAATCAGATTAGTCTGTCGGACTGCCAGATGGTGAAGCGCGATTCATCACTCCAGAGAACGCGTTTCCACTGCTCCAGAGTCCAATGATCGACGAGCTTTACAGCACTCCAGGCTTAGCATTGCGCATTTTAGGCTTGTGTGAGGCTGCTCGGCCATGGAAACCCATTTCATGAAGCTCCCGAAGAACAGTTTTTTTGCTGACATTGCTTCCAGAGGCAGTTTGGAACTCAATAGTGAGTGTTGCAACCGAGTACAGACACATTTTACGCACTACAACACTTGGCAGTCCTGTTCTGTGAGCTTGTGTGGCCTACCACTTTGCGGCTGAGCTGTTGTTGCTCCTAGATGTTTCTACTTCACAATAACAGCACTTTCATTTGACCGGGGCAGCACTAGCAGGGCAGAAATTTGACGAACTGACTTGCTGTGTGGTCGAGTTTATACACCAGTCAGCAACGGGTGTGGCTGAAATAGCCGGATCTAATCATTTGAAGAAGGGTGTTCACATATTTGGGATTTTGATACTGTTCACCTCCTTATCATATTGAACTCTGTCAATGTAATCTTCACGTTAACATAGAAATTACAATGATTATTTTTTAAAGCTGTGTAACAAAACTAAAAAAACTTTGGGTTGTACAACCGTTGAAACGCAGATTTACATAAGTATTACTCAAACCAACCAAGTAACTGAAAATAACAAGACTAAAACATGTCCATCACCACTCCAATGCTGTGGATGTTATGGAACAGCTAGTATGACTCATAGTTGAGACTAGGGTTAGCCTACATGTATTCTCTGCAATATCTGATGTCAAGAGTGAACTTCATAAAGCTACAGCTCTGTTCTACAGTTCTACTAAGCCTTTACAATACCCTACAAGCACCTGGGTGAAAAGGAAAGAACATATTCCAACCCCTCAGTTCCGCTGTAGCTTCTCTGTCCGCGGCAAGCGTTACCTCATAAAGCGCCAGGAGAAAGACAAGGGCCGTCTCTGAAGCTGTCAAACAGTGCCATGGGGAGGGAGGGGGATGCGACACCAACACAGCCTGTCTCTCTCTCTCTCTCTCTCTTCCCCTGCGATCTGTGGCTTTGTGCTGGGAGAAGATAAACGATTTGGAGCAGCGTGGGATACATTCACCCTGGAAGAGAGCAACAATGCCAAGATGCCGGCGGAGAGATGGCGGTGGTGGGGGTGCGATGGAGGGAGGGAGCGAAGGAGGGAGGTAGAGAGGGTGAGAGGAGGGTGGAGGAGGGGGGGTGGTGAGGGAGGGTTGGTGTCTAAGGGATGTGCAGATGCCTGTGGGCCTGTGAGATGCTTAGAGTATATAGAATCCAGTCGCCGGGCGGAACTGGCATTGATTTCCCCCCGCAGCTCAGTGCCTGCCATCAGCCACCACCCCAGCCCAATGGCCCTCTAATACTGTTTGCCATTTTCCCACAAGAGCCCCTAGAGACCGCTTCTCACAAATCAATGGCTGGCTTTTTGGCTGGCTAGACCTTCACCGTGACACAGAGGAAATAGCCAGGATAATAAATACTATCAGCAGCAAACATGATAAGTCCAATACAGTGGAGGTTCAGACCTCTTCTCCCTATAGAGTGGTGTACAGGGAGGGGACTGTCCAGATGTGGTAGTATTGGTCCCTGTTTAGGGGTAGGGTGTGTGTCTGTGTGTGTGTGTGTGTGTATGTGTTTTCAGGTTGTTTGTCACTCATTTAACCAGTTAAATGTAATTCAATGTAAACTAAAATGTAATCTACATAATCCCAAAAAGTAATTATTTATCATGAGAGGGCCATAAACAATAACTAGTAGTGCTGCATACTCCAACAAAGGTTATAATCTCATCTTCCTGGTAAAATAGTTATAAATGAATGATGTATTTTCTATTCAACAAAACTGTATGAATAAGGATTGAAATGACTTGTATGCTTTCTAAATATAGTTTAGCAAAAAATGACAAACTATAAGATTTCACCCTCCTTATAACTGTAAAATACTTATTTGTATGTTTAGTGAAAATGTGCATATTTTCTTAAGGTCTCTCTTGCCCCCATCACGGTGAACGTCTAATAGTTTCATGAACTCGTTAGAATCTCGCCTTTCATCTCATATTAATAATGTCCGTCTATGACAACCTGAAAGTGTTTTTTTGTTCAAAATCTATTAATTATTTTAGATTAATGGCTATAAATTGATCCCTGAATGTGCTACCGTGATGAAACCACTCTCTCCCACTGTGCTACGTTTTAATGATTGCAGGCATTGTGCTTTGTCAGGAGTTGGTGGACATTCAGAAGAGCAAAATAAATGGTAGGAGGGACATCCCAGCTTCAAGTGGTTTCAGATTTCACTACTTCACACAGGCTCAAAAAATATTCAACTGTGTACATCGTAACCAGGTCTATCGCTCAATGCAAGCCATCTCGATCTACGGTGTCCACAGATAGATTTCTAAGTGGAAATGTCGGTCGGAACCGGTACCTGAACCACGCAGGTCCCCTAAATGTATTTACTTTGCCACCATGGCCTTTTTTTGCCTTTACCTCCCTTATCTCACCTCCCTTATCTCACCTCATTTGCTCACATCGTATATAGACTTGTTTATACTGTATTATTGACTGTATGTTTGTTTTACTCCATGTGTAACTCTGTATCAATGTAAGTGTTGACCTGCTTTGCTTTATCTTGGCCAGGTCGCAATTGTAAATGAGAACTTGTTCTCAACTTGCCTACCTGGTTAAATACAGGTGTTCTCAACTAGCCTACCTGGTTAAATAAAGGTGAAATAAAAAATACAATAAAAAAATAGGGGACTTTACATTAAGAGTCCTCTGGTTGTTCTCCAGTGCTGCTCAGCCCAGATTATTACTGTAGATACACACTGAAATGGAGATGGATGTTCGTGGCCAGACTCCCCCATGGGTGTCTCCGCCTAAAGAGTCCAGAGGGCCCTCCAGGACTAGTCTGTGATTTTAAATACCAACATTTAACCTCATAAGCCACTTTGGGATTCTCTCTCTTTTTCTCTCCTGCTCAATCTCTCCCTAGAGTCCCTTGCTGTTTCTTTTTACTCAATATGCAACTGTTGTTTCATTTCGTGCCCTCCCTCTCTGAAATGTGGTATCTATTGAATCAATTATTACTATGCTGGGGGAACATTATTTGTTAAGCCAAGTCAATGCTGCCCTTCAGAAAGAAAGAGATTAGATCCTAACTTCAGACCAGACAGCATCTGCAATACATCATCAACAATCAAGGCAGTCATCACTAGCTAAAGGGTTAGCCCTCCGGAATAGAATGTCGGAATAGAATGTCGGAATAGAATATCGGAATAGAGCGCTGTCTCAAACAGAGAGGAGGAAGACAGCTTATCTGAGGCCACTAAAGTTCTATGTACGCAGAGACAGAGAGAGGAAAGCTCCTTGCATGGTTTTCTTCTGTGAAATAATAGAGATTACAAAGACAGACTGGCAATCCTCTGCACCAGACCTGAGACTTTATCCACATGACTCACTGAAATGGTCGCTCTGACTGGTGGACAGCATGTCAATAGAATGTTAGAAATAACTAACAAAGAGGAAGGGCAGCACTTGTCAAAAACGAGTGGCAACAAGAACCATGTGGGCTGAGTGAGTAAATAAAGAAGAAATAAATGCTATCCAAGTTCCCAATGACTTGACACAGAATTTATAGCAAGCTTCACAGTGAACTACAAGCAGATTCCATTAAAGTGGCCTTAAACGGAATAAACAAGAGAACGTATTTAAATCACACATTAGGATTTTCTACACATAGAAACTGTTTTGATGGATCGATCAGCAAACTTTGGCAAAACAAATCGCACCAGTATTTTAGGAGCACAGCACACAATCCTTTCATAGAAGGGTTGTATAATAGTTTCATTTTTACAGCGGTTGTATAACGGAGAGCATTTTGCTCCTCAGTTCAACACACTCCTATTTCACTGGAGGTGTTGTAACAAAATCCATAGCATTGCTTGCTTTCCCTGTTTAGAAGGAGCATCTATCCACCACCCACTCTGTCCTATCTCTCCCCATTCAGAAATCACTTTAATCCAGATCAGCCAGCCACACCGCACAGAGACACTAATCTGACTGTCTGCTTTTCACCACGACCGGCAGGAAAGCAAGCTCAAGCTGCAGAATCTCTTAAACACAGTCAATCTAAATATCTAAACAAGAGCGTCAGGTAGAGGTAGTTACAGGATACCAGCAAGGCCCTTTGCACCAAACACAACCTTCTCATCCTCATTCGTCAAGAGAGAAAAGTCTATTATTACCATTCTGTTGCCAAGCAAACATCGCCATCAGTGTAACTGTCAGAGTGCACCGTGTTGATTAGCCTGTCATCTCCCATTCACACAGAAGAATCTGGTGGAAAGGTGAGGAGAGCTACTTGAGACAGGAGAGCAGAAGAGCTACGACCCCAAAACGAACACCTCAACCTTGATTGATGCATTAATTAATATATCTTTCTGTTTTAAAGCTACTTTATACAGCTAATCTGAACCTTGGGGTGACAGCTATTTCAAGAGGTAGCTTGCTACATGCCCTCTGCCTTAGAGAGGTAATATGAAGAAAGAGAAGCAAGTTCCCCTAAAGTACTGAAACATGGATGTGGATAATCCACAGTTATCCGCCCTGTATTTAATTTCTACTCCCAGAACTGCAGCCTATGTAGCATAGTCGAGTCAGATTTGATTTATGACAAGATTATCTGGCTCAAGGAGGGAGAGAGGGGAGGGGTGGTGTTGGGGGGTAGGAGGGAAGGAGTGAGTGAAGGATGGGAGGGAGACAGGTGGGAGGGGGGAGGGGACGTTTAAAAGTGCCACAGCTATTTTAAGTGGTGCGAAACTTTGTGAAAAATGCCAGATGCGATGTCTTCTCGCTGCATATTCAAGTGTGCTCTCAAGTTTCACAAGAAAGTTCTCCTAACATCTCGTCTGTTTGGCTTTGTCACATTTGCGTGGAGGGAAAGGAAGCAGCCTTCACTATTAACACACCAAAAAGTCCCTCGTCTTCTCTTCTGGGCTCCAGCCGACTCTTTTATCTGTGCCATTTGAGCTTGTGAACTTCACAACATACAGTATTCATACCAAGGTATGTGCTCCATTGGGCTGCCATTGAAACAGAACAAAGGGGCATCAGAATTCTCAGGTGTGTGTGAAATATATTGTTCCCGTCTCAAAGATTAATACAGAAGTGTGTGTGAGTGTGTTTGCGTATCGCTGCTCACATAACAACCCATCCAACTGTACTATTGTGTTTGTGGCTGTATTACAGGCAGAGTCCGTCGAGGTTGGGGGCAGGGGCTGGAACCAAAGTGCTGCGCGTCGCCATGGAAACAGCGCCTGAGTGATAAGCTGCACTGCACTTGGAGTGTGAAAACGCTTCACAGCCATATTTCTGTTTATGGAAACGCTACGGAACCAGCTAGCAGCCACCGATCAAGCTGTGAACAGATCTCCCACTGAACAGATCTCATTGTGCCATATCTCAAGCTGTCTCGCACGCTCACACATTTAGCCGAGCAAGAATGAGACGAAGGAAAGAAATACCAGCAACTTGATAGAAAAACGTCTGAGAAAGAAAGTTGTGGCTTTCCTTTCAGTCAGTCAGCGATGAGGCGTTTGAACAAGTTACAAGCTAAAAACGCATAGAAAGGAGGCGTCATTATCCTGTTCGTGTTGGAGAAAACTCCCTAAAACACTGCGTATCATTATGTGGCTTAGTTATAATGTCCTTTGTGGTTGCTCATTGTAATATATTTTAGAACAGTGACTTGATCTAGTCAAGTTATCCCATTAATCTCTACTCCACAAGAAAGAATCCTACAGCTCTTTTTTTCTTTCATCAAAGAGATTCTTCATAGCCCAGAATTTCTTCAAAGTAAAAGCCTCTTTTCAGTGTAACAGATCAAATTAGAGCAAGGACTGTCATTAATGTAGAGGAAGTCATGTTGCCCGGAATAATAACATGTTAATGGGGAAACACTTCAGTTGGCTAAAGGACATTAGGCGTACTAAAGAGACAGAAAGGAAGCCATCACAGCGAGGCTAGAGTAGTTACATCCCTCTTCTGAATGAGGCACCAGCAGTGCATTGATGTGATAATGATTTTCACAGTCTGCTATTTACCTGCTGTTTACTTAGAAACATCATTGTAAAATTGTTACCTAATATCTTACTTAATAACTGCAGTTTAGTATCTTTGAGATTCAGTGGGAAAAAAGCACCTTTAGTACCAGAATCGTAAGGTGTGAGTTGATCACAACATATCAACACACCAATTAAATTATACATTTTTATTTTGTGTTGAATTAAAACTTTGTTTATATATATATATATATATATAAAAAAATTTTTTTACCAAAGTAACAGTACTAAACTTTGAGACATTTAGAACCGACACTGATTTGATTTGTACAGACTTTGGCTAGCTCCACATGTTGAATCATTCAAGTACTGACAAAGTAGAAAAATATGTCCGCATTACTGAACAAGTCAAAGTTACTCAGTAATTTAACAGCGAATAGCACCTGACATCATTCTTCATAGAAACAGCACTAACACCATCAGCTAAGACACTGGTCTTTCTGCTGCTATATGAAAGGCTGCGTCTTTACAATATACAATATACACGATCTGTCAAAAGTTTTAGAACGCCTACTCATTCAAGAGTTTTTCTTTTTCTACATTGTAGAATAATAGTGAAGACATCAAAACTATGAAACAACACATATGGAATCATGTAGTAACCAAAAAAGTGTTAAACAAATCAAAATATATTTTATATTTGAGATTCTTCAAAGTAGAATTGCCTTGATGACAGTTTTGCACACTCTTGTAATTCTCTCAACCAGCTTCACCTGGATTAATTTTCCAACAGTCTTGAAGGAGTCCCCACATATGCTGAGCACTTGTTGGCTGCTTTTCCTCTGGACTCTGCGGTCCGACTCATCCCAAACCATCTCAATTTGGTTGAGTTCAAGGGACTGTGGAGGCCAGGTCAACTGATGCAGCACTCCATCACTCTCCTTCTTGGTAAAATAGCCCTTACACAGCCTGGAGGTTAGTTGGGTTATTGTCCTGTTGAAAAACAGATGATAGTCCCACTAAGCTCAAACGAGATCAGATGGCGTATTGCTGCAGAATGTTGTGGTAGCCATGCTGGTTAAGTGTGCCTTGAATTCTAAATATATATCACAGACAGTGTCACCAGCAAAGCACCCCCACACCATTACACATTCTCCTCCATGCTTAAAGGTGGGAAATACACATGCAGAGATCATCCGTTTACCCAGACTTTGGCTAATGTTCACCTCCATCTCACAAACACATGCTGTTGGAACCAAAAATCTCCAATTTGGACTCCAGACCAAAGGACAGATATCCACTAGTCTCATGTGCATTGCTCATGTTTCTTGGCCCAAGCATTATTATTGGTGTCATTTAGTATTGGTTTCTTTGCAGCAAAATTGACCATGAAGGCCTTTCACACAGTCTCCTCTGAACAGTTGATGTTAAGATGTGTCTGTTACTTGAACTCTGTGAAGCATTTATTTGGGCTGCAACTTCTGAGGCTAGTAACTCTAATGAACTTATCCTCTGCATCAGGTAACTCTGGGTCTTCCTTTCCTGTGGTGGTCCTCATGAGAACCAGTTTCATCATAGCGCTTGACAGTTTTTGCGACTGCACTTTAAGAAACATTTAAAGTTCTTAAAATGTTCTGTATTGACTGACCTTCATGTCTTAAAGTAACAATGACTGTCTTTTCTCTTTGCTTATTTGAACTGTTCTTGCCATAATATGAACTTGGTTTTTTACCAAATAGGGCAATACTCTGTAAACCCACCCTACCTTGTCACAACACAACTGATTGGCTCAAATGCATTAAGAAGGAAAGAAATTCAACAAATTAACAGGTGTGCCTTGTTAAAAGTTAATTGAAGTGCATTCCAGGTGACTACCTCATGAAGCTGGTTGAGAGATTGCCTTGATGACAGCTTTGCACACTCTTGGCAAAGGGTGGCTAATCGAAGAATATATTTTGATTTGTTAACACTTTTTTGGTTACTACATGATTCCATGTGATATTTCATCGTTTTGATGTCTTCACTATTATTCTACAATGGCGAAAATAGTCACACACTTACAAAAAAAAAACTTTGAATGTGTAGGTGCTCTAAAACTTTTGCCCGGTAGTGTATAATTGCACTTTCCACCAGGATTCAATACATTTAAGTGACAAGGGAAAACCTACAGTAATTGCATGTATATCAATAAGCATTGATATGGTGAGAAATTCTTTAAAGGGGCAATCAGCAGTTGAAACAATGAAGGTGTTTTCCCCGCCACTGTTTTGGTAAAAAGCTGAGGGATGGTGCTGGAGAAATGGAACCACTCTCAAATTCATACACAGAGCTATGGATGCAAGGACTGACCATCCATGATATTAAAATGATAGTTTTAATCACGGTTTGTTCAAATGTACATGTTTACAAGCATTGGAGTAAAACAAGCTTATATTTTGGGTTCTGATGGGGTACGACAGTTGAACTAAGCTCACGAGGCAATTATGCATTATATTCTTCAAGAATCAATGGGTACATATCAAAAATGTAAAAGTCAAACAAATTGATGTAGGAATGGGAGATTGGCCCTTTAAGACGAGGTAAACAAATTAACTGCATATTGTAAAGTGCCGATGGGCAGTGTGAGTGTCTGGGCTTACAGAGCACCTCCTTCCAACTGCCCACTTACAGACAGAGAGCGTTGTGAGTACCTAAGAGATGACAGCTTTCAACCAATGACTGATTGGGCAACACTGGTAAGCCACAAATGACCCCAATCAAGTGGAAGGGAAAAAAAATGAATGATATGCTAATTAGCATAGTACGACTCAGAGAGATGGGTCAAGAGAAATATCCTGCCACATTATCACACCAAGAGGGTACAGTTATTTTCCCCTGGTATGTTTTTTTTTCAGAGCTATGCAACATAAAAGCATGAGATTTATTTTACTACACAACAGTTACAGTAAGTTCAAGTCCCAGGTGAGTGCTCTATTTTGCACTTAAACCCCAATCAACTGAAAAGTCAAATTAATAAAATTGGCAAAATCAACAATGATAATACAAAAAAGTAAACAGATACAATTCAAGGGATTCCAAATAAGTGAAAATGTTCACAACACAGATATCAGACCAAAACTTTCCTCTCGCTCACCAAACTGAACTACAATTAACTCAATTGGGGGAGAGACTTAAACCAGCATAGACAGTAGCCCTCTGGGAACCAACCAACAGTCTGATATGAGTCGTCGAACAGAGTGATAATGTCATGAGTATGGGCCACTCGCCGGCCTCCGTTCTGTTACTCTGATGTTCCCAGGAGACCACTGAGATGGTGCGAGAGCCCTGAGATGGGTGGAGCTTTCAGTTTTGAACCAATCAAACCACATATTATCCCATAGCTCCACCCATAATGCAATGCAGCACACACAGCCTTACTTCAGTCACTGACCACAGAGCCCAAATGCACATCCGACCTACCAACAAAACTCCCTGGTTCATCTTCCAGACCAGTCCCTATCCCTCTCAGAAAAAGGAGGTGTCGGATGAGAAGGCCCCAACCAGCCTGAATTCGTCTCTCATCAGGACACAGATGAGGCGTTGAAGGAGGGCCTTGGAGTAGGGCGCGGGCCGCGGGACACATGTACGCAGCAGGATCTCACGCCCTGCAGGGGGAGGGATATCTGGCACACTGGCACCTCCCAATGGCTTTCTGTGCCACCCCCACGTCCTGTGTCTTCTTCCAATGGAGCCAATAAAGCAGCCTGTGGGGATGGGGCAAACAGAAGTCAAGGTGGCTAACATTCAGGTCGACACAAAATGGAGAATGCAGAGACACAGTAGACTTTCCATAGAAAAAGCCAAATAAAAATGAAACTGGGCCACAATATATTTTTAGGCAGCCTAAGCATGACCTTAGTCACATACTACACTCCACCAATGAGAGTATGACACCTGAGACTAAGGAAAACATACAACTCATTCTATTGCTCCATATTCTAAGTCATGGGGGAATGAAACAACCTTGACAGCGATCAGAGCTGGCGCAAGAGAAAGCGACTGTACTGGAAAACGACAGCGGCAAATTAACACAATCTATTTTTACTGAGCAGCAACAAATTACATAAATTAACAAGCTGATTACAAATTAACAAATGCCTGCTCACATCTCCCAAAATCTCATCTAAGGCGAGGAAAGGTAAGGAGACATTTAGTGGGCTGGAGCGATGCAGTGCTTGCTTCCAGATCAATGTTTGCATTTTTTTCGGTGGGGCACAGCATAACTCTGGAGGGATGCAAACACAACAAAGCCACACTATGCTAATATCTAAAGCCAACTGGTATCAAACACAACAAAGCCCCACTATGCTAATATCTAAAGCCAACTGGTATCAAACACAACAAAGCCACACTATGCTAATATCTAAAGCCAACTGGTATCAAACACAACAAAGCCACACTATGCTAATATCTAAAGCCAACTGGTATAAAATACAACAAAGCCACACTATGCTAATATCTAAAGCCAACTGGTATCAAACACAACAAAGCCACACTATGCTAATATCTAAAGCCAACTGGTATCAAACACAACAAAGCCACACTATGCTAATATCTAAAGCCAACTGGTATCAAACACAACAAAGCCACACTATTCTAATATCTAAAACCAACTGGTATCAAACACAACAAAGCCACACTATGCTAATATCTAAAGCCAACTGGTATAAAATACAACAAAGCCACACTATGCTAATATCTAAAGCCAACTGGTATCAAACACAACAAAGCCACACTATGCTAATTGCTAAAGCCAACTGGTATAAAATACAACAAAGCCACACTATGCTAATTGCTAAAGCCAACTGGTATCAAACACAACAAAGCCACACTATGCTAATATCTAAAGCCAACTGGTATCAAACACAACAATCTACCAAAACACTTAACTATAAAACCAGCAGGCTAAAACTAGTATATACAGTGCATTTGGAAAGAATTCATACCCCTAGACTTTTTTCCACATTTTTGCACTTATTCTAAAATGGATTACATTATTATTTTCCCCCTCATCAATCTACACACAATACCCCATAATGACAAAGCAAAAACATTTTTATTAAATCAACCCCAAAAATAAATAAATAAAATGAAATATCACATTCACATAAGAATTCAGACCCTTTACTCAGTACTTTGTTGAAGCACCTTCAACAGTGATTACAGCCTTGATTCTTCCTGGGAATGACGATACAAGCTTGGCACACCTGTATTTGGGGAGCTTCTCCCATTCTTCTCTGCTTATCCTCTCAAGCTCTGTCAGGTTGGATGACAAGCGTCGATACACAGCTATTTTCAGGTCTCTCAGGAAATGTTAGACGCTTGGCATTCAGGCCAAAGAGTTCAATCTTGGTTTTATCAGACCGGAGAATCTTGTTTCTCATAGTCTGAGAGTCCTTTAGGTGGCTTTTGGCAAACTCCAAGTGGGCTGTCATGTGCCTTTTACTGAAGAGTGGCTTCCCTCTGGCCACTCTACCATAAAGGCCTGATTGGTGGAGTGCCGCAGAGATAGTTGTCCTTCTGGAAGGTTCTCCAATCTCCACAGAGGAACTCTAGAGCTCTGTCAGAGTTACTATCAGGTTCTTGGTCACCTTCCTGACCAATGCTATTCTCCCCCGATTGCTCAGTTTGGCCGGGCGGCCAGCTCTAGGAAGAGTCTTGGTGGTTCCAAACTTCTTCCATTTCAGAATGATGGATGCCACTGTGTTCTTGGGGACCTTCAATGCTGCAGAAATGTTTTGGTACCCTTCCCCAAACCTGTCTCAGAGCTCTACTGACAATTCCTTCGACCTCATGGCTTGGTTTTTGCTCTGAAATGTACTGTCAACTGTGGGACCTTATATAGACAGGTGTATGCATTTCCAGAATTGGCTTCCTATTTCGCAACAAAGCATCCTTCACTCATGCTGCCAAACATACGCTCGTAAAACTGACCATCCTACCGATCCTTGACTTCGGCGATGTAATTTACAAAATAGCTCCCAACACTCTACTCAACCAATTGTATGCAGTCTATCACAGTGCCATTAGTTTTGTCACCAAAGCCCCATATACTACCCACCACTGCAACCTGTACTCTCCCGTTGGCTGGCCCTCGCTTCATACTTGTCGCCAAACCCACTGGCTTCAGGTCATCTACAAGTCTCTGATAGGTAAGGCCCCGCCTTATCTCAGCTCACTGGTCACCATAGCAGAACCCACCCGTAGCACGCGCTCCAACAGGTATCTCTCTAGTCACCCCCAAAGCTAATTCTTCCTTTGGCCGCCTTTCCTTCCAGTTCTCTGCTGCCAATGACTGGAATAAATTGCAAAAATCACTGAAGCTGGAGACTCTTACCTCCCTCACTAGCTTTAAGCACCAGCTGTCTGAGCAGCTCACAGATCACTGCACCTGTACATAGCCCATCTGTAAATAGCCCATTCAACTACCTCATCCCCATACTGTATTTATTTATCTTGCTCCTTTGCACCCCTGTATCTCTACTTGCACATTCATCTTCTGCACATCAATCACTCTAGTGTCTAATTGGTATATTGTAATTACTTCGCCACCATGGCATATTTATTGCCTTACCTCCCTTTTCTTACCTCATTTGCACACACTGTATATAGATTTTCTTCAACTGTATTATTGACTGTATTGTTTTGTTTATTCCATGTGTAACTCTGTGTTGTTGTCTGTGTTGAACTGCTTTGCATTAATCTTGGCCAGGTCGCAGTTGTAAATGAGAACTTGTTCTCAACTTGCCTACCTGGCTAAATAAAAGGTGAAATATATATATATTTTTAAGTTGATCAATGGAAACAGGATGCACTTGAGCTCATAGAAAAGGGTCTGAATTCTTATGTAAATAGGTTACTTCTGATTTATATATTTTTATACATTTGCACAATTTTATATATTTTTTTACTGTCATTATGGAGTATTGTGTGTAGATTGAGGAGGTAAAATATATTGAATACATTTTGGAATAACGCTGTAACGTAACAAAATGTGTAAATACTGAAAACTTTCTAAATGCACTGTACCTGACCAGACAGAACACAACAACCTACCAATACTTAAATAGAAAACCAGCAGGCTAAAACTAGCATATACCTAACCAGCAACCTGCCACTACTTTAGTGTACATACTAAACAGCAGGATACACCTAGCCTACTGTATATACAGAAACATACAGTCATGGCCAAAAGTATTGAGAATGACACGAATATTAATTTTCACAAAGTCTGCTGCCTCAGTTTGTATGATGGCAATTTGCATATACTCCAGAATGTTATGAAGAGTGATCAGATGAATTGCAATTAATTGCAAAGTCCCTCTTTGCCATGCAAATGAACTGAATCCCCAAAAAACATTTCCACTGCATTTCAGCCCTGCCACAAAAGGACCAGCTGACATCATGTCAGTGATTCTCTCGTTAACACAGGTGTGAGTGTTGACGAGGACAAGGCTGGAGATCACTCTGTCATGCTGATTGAGTTCGAATAACAGACTGGAAGCTTCAAAAGGAGGGTGGTGCTTGGAATCATTGTTCTTCCTCTGTCAACCATGGTTACCTGCAAGGAAACACGTGCCATCATCATTGCTTTGCACAAAAAGGGATATTGCTGCCAGTAAGATTGCACCTAAATCAACCATTTATCAGATCATCAAAAACTTCAAGGAGAGCGGTTCAATTGTTGTGAAGGCGGCTTCAGGGCGCCCAAGAAAGTCCAGCAAGCGACAGGACCGTCTCCTAAAGTTGATTCAGCTGCGGGATCGGGGCACCACCAGTAGAGAGCTTGCTCAGGAATGGCATCAGGCAGGTGTGAGTGCATCTGCATGCACAGTGAGGCAAAGACCATGGAAGATGGCCTGGTGTAAAGAAGGGCAGCAAACAAGCCACTTCTCTCCAGGAAAAACATCAGGGACAGACTGATATTCTGCAAAAGGTTCAGGGATTGGACTGCTGAGGACTGGGGTAAAGTAATTTTCTCTGATGAATCCCCTTTCCGATTGTTTCGGGCATCCGGAAAAAACTAAAGGTGAGCACTACCATTAGTCCTGTGTCATGCCAATAGTAAAGCATCCTGAGACCATTCATGTGTTGGGTTGCTTCTCAGCCAAGAGAGTGGGCTGACTCACAATTTTGTCTAAGAACACAGCCATGAATAAAGAATGTTACCAACACATCCTCCGAGAGCAACTTCTCCCAACCATCCAGGAACAGTTTGGTGACGAACAATGCCCTTTCCAGCATGATGGAGCACCTTGACATAAGGCAAAAGTGGCTCGGGGAACAAAACATAGATATTTTGGGTCCATGGCCAGGAAACTCCCCAGACCTTAATCCCATAGAGAACTTGTGGTCAATCCTCAAGAGGCGGGTGGACAAACAAAAACTCACAAGTTCTGACAAACTCCAAGCATTGATTATGCAAGAATGGGCTGCCATCAGTCAGGATGTGGCCCAGAAGTTCATTGACAGCATGCCAGGGCGGATTACAGAGGTCTTGAAAAAGAAGGGTCAACACTACAAATATTGACTCTTTGCATCAACTTCATGTAATTGTCAATAAAAGCCTTTGACACTTATGAAATGCTTGTAATTATACTTCAGTATTCCATAGTGACATCTGACAAAAATATCTAAAGAAGCAGCAGACTTCTTGAAAATGTATATTTGTGTCATTCTGAAAACTTTTGGCCATGACTGTACTACTCCCTAGTATACAGCATGGGTCTTCAACCTTATCTTGCCCAAGGACCCCCTCCCAGGCAAACCGGAGACCCAGGGACCCCCATCAAAAGTGACCAAAAACATTTGTTTTCCTACTGTATATGTCTTGTCCTATCATCAGGTGAATGATTTTTATTTTTTATTTCACCTTTATTTAACCAGGTAGGCTAGTTGAGAACAAGTTCTCATTTGCAACTGCGACCTGGCCAAGGTTAAAGCAAAGCAGTTTGACACATACAACAACACAGAGTTACGCATAAATAAACGTACAGTCAATAACACAATATAAAAATCTATGTACAGTGTGTGCAAATGTAGGAGAGTATGGAGGTAAGGCAATAAATAGGCCATAGAGGCGAAATAATTACAATTTAGCATAAACACTGTAGTGATAGATGTGCAGATGATGATGTGCAAGTAGAGATACTGGGGTGCAAAAGAGCAAGAGGATAAGTTCAAATATGGGGATGAGGTAGTTGGGTGTGCTATCTACAGATTGGCTGTGTACAGGTACAGTGATTGGTAAGCTGCTCTGACAGCTGATGCTTAAAGTTAGAGAGGGAGATATAAGACTCCAGCTTCAGTGATTTTTGCCATTCGTTCCAGTCATTGGCAGCAGAGAACTGGAAGGAAACACAGCCAAAGGAAGTGTTGGCTTTAGGGATGACCAGTGAAATAAACCTGCTGGAGCGCATGCTACGGGTGTTGCTATGGTGAAGTAATCAACTTTTTTAAAATTAATAGATTTGGCAAACAGTTTTTAATTTTGTTGACCTCCCCACATTATAATTGAAAGAGGAAGTGTAAAAATTCTAACATAGCCTATTAGCTAGAACGGTAACTCCAAACACATTTTCGCTAAGAGCAGCAGTTTAAACAAAGGTTAGCCATGTCTTGGCAAAAATGAATGTCCAAGTCAAGAAAGCTTACCAGCAGCACTTGCCGCACTGGTAGCCTATTTACGCGAGCTTTTTCAAAGCCTATGTCAGATACTCCAGTGAGTGTAATTAGTTCCTATGAGTGTAATTTCATCAATATTGAGAGTAGAGAAATAACATTGACATCATTATAAATAAGACGTTCTCCTCTTTTCTACTGTAGGTTCAGTGCCTTCAGAAAGTATTCATACCCCTTGACATTTTCCACATTTCGTTGTGTTACGGCCTGAATTTAAAATGTTTTAAAATGAGATATTCTGTCACTGGCCTACGCAGAATACCTCATAAATTAAAAGTGGAATTATGTTTTTAGAAATTTGTACAAATTAATTTAAACGAAAAGCTAAAATGTATTGAGTCTATAAGTATTCAACCCCTTTGTTATGGCAAGCCTAAATAAGTAAAAACAAGTCACATAATAAGTTGCATGGACTCACTCTGTGTGCAATAACTAACATGACTACCTCATCTCTGTACCCCACACATACAATTATCTGTAAGGTCCCTCAGTCGAGCAGTGAATTTCAAACACAGATTCAACCACAAAGACCAGGGAGGTTTTCCAATGCCTCGCAAAGAAGGGCACCTATTGGTAGACGGGTAAAAAGCAGTGTGAAGTTACTAATTACACTTTGGATTGGGTATCAATACACCCAGTCACTTCAAAGATACAGGAGTCCCTCCTAACTCAGATGCCGGAGAGGAAGGAAACCGCTCAGGGATTGAGGCCAATTATGAGTTGAAAACAATTACAGAGTTTAATGGTTGTGATAGGAGAAAACTGAGGATGAATCAACAACATTGTAGTTAAAACAATACTAACCTAAATGACAGAGTGAAAAGAAGGAAGCCTGTACAGAATACAAATATTTCAAAACATGCATCCTGTTTGAAATAAGGCACTAAATTAAAACTGGAAAATGTTGGCAAAGAAATGAACTTTTTGTCCTGAATACACAGCACTCATATTTTCAAGCATGGTGGGTGCATCATGTTATAGGTATGCTTGTCATCGGCAAGGACTAGGGAGTTTTTTTTTTCTTCAGATAAAAAGAAACCGAATAGAGCTAAGCACAGGCAAAATCCTAGAGGAAAACCTGGTTCAGTCTGCTTTCCAACAGACACTGGGAGATGAGTTCACCTTTTAGCAGGACAATAACCTAAAACACAAGGCCAAATCTAAACTGGAGTTGCTTACCAAGAAGACATTGAATGTTCCCAAGGCCTCGTTACAGTTTTGACTTAAATCGGCTTGAAAAATGTCTGTCTTGCAATTGATCAACAACCAACTTGACAAAGTTTGAAGAATTTTTTAAAAGAATAACGCTCAAATATTGTACAATCCAGGTGTGCAAAGCTCTTAGAGACTTAGTCAGAAAGTTGCACAGCTGTAATTGCTGCCAAATGTGATTCTAACATGTTTTGACTCAGGGGTGTGAATACTTGTGTGAATCAGATATTTCTTTATTTCATTTTCAATACATTAGCTAAAATTTCTAAAAACATGTTTTCACTTTGCCATTATGGGTTATTGTGTGTAGATGAGTGAGATAATAAAAAAAGATATATATTTATTCTGTTGTTGCTAGTGATATTAATAAATATATTTTTAAATGCACTTTAAAAATATATATATTTCTGAGGACCCCTGCTTGAATACCCCCGGTGTGCATACTAAACCAACATGCTAAAACTAGTATCTAATATACCAATCTCCACATCCACCTAGAATATCCATGTTTATCAATACAGACCCACCAACAGAGAATGAGAGCAAATAGAGATCCAACAAAAAATACTGATTGGCGCTAAAATAACAGGCAGGTGGTTAGAAGAATAGATGGATGGGAGGAGGAGAGAGGGGAGGTAGTTAGGTAAAAGGTCAGGGGGAGGTTAAAAACATGGTAAGTGGCATTGTTTTAAGAACCCTGTGTTTCTCCTTTGTATTATGGAGGTCTGGAAATTGCAGCGGTTCACTGTTACAGACCATAACCGTCCGTATCCCTCCCTGGCTGCCTCAGGTAGCCTGAACCTCAGGGTCAGAGCTGCTTGACAGGGAGATGGAGGGAGAAGACAAGGAGGTGGGTATGGAGGGGGTGGATGGAAGGATGAATGGACTGGGGGGTTGGAGGGATGAACTAGGGGCATGGGGGGGGGGGGGATACTACTAGTGGTTACTTCCTCACTGGTGTAATCAGCCAGCTTGACATGAGTGGTAAAAGAGACCAAAATATATATAATAACATAATAGAGAACGAACAAACAGGAAAACAACCAAATAAACAGAAGAAGACAAAATGACAAAGTCAGGGAATTAGAAATAGGATTAGGTTCTGCTTGAGAATACATGCCATTCCTCCCAGCGAATGCATCAAATTCTATACATACAGTGGCAAGAAAAAGTATGTGAACTCTTTGGAATTACCTGGATTTCTGCATAAATTGGTCATAACATTTGATCTGATCTTCATCTACAGTTGAATTCGGAACTTAACATACACTAAGGTTGGAGTTATTAAAACTAGTTTTTCAACCACTCCACAAATTTCTTGTTAACAAACCATAGTTTTGGCAAGTCAGTTAGGACATCTACTTTCTGCATGACACAAGTAATTTTTCCAATAATTGTTTACAGACAGATTATTTCACTTATAATTCACTGTATCACAATTCCAGTGGGTCAGAAGTTTACATACACTAATTTGACTGTGCCTTTAAACAGCTTGGAAAATTCCCAAAAATGTCATGGCTCAAGAAGCTTCTGATAGGCTATAGACCTCCGAAAAAAAATGTAGACCTCCACAACTCTGGTTCATCGTTGGGAGCAATTTCCAAATGCCTGAAGGTACCATCTTCATCTGTACAAACAATACAATACAAGTATAAACACCATGGGACCATGCAGCCATCATACCGCTCAGGAAGGAGACGCGTTCTCTCCTAGAGATGAATGTACTTTGGTGTGAAAAGTGCAAATCAATCCCAGAACAACAGCAAAGGACCTTGTGAAGATGCTGGAGGAAACAGGTACAAAAGTGTCTATATCCACAGTAAAACGAGTCCTATATCAACATAACCTGAAAGGCCGCTCAGCAAGGAAGAAGCCACTGCTCCAAAACCGCCATAAAAAAGCCAGACTACGGTTTGCAACTGCACATGGGGATAAAGATCATCATTTTTGGAGAAATGTCCTCTGGTCTGATGAAACAAAAATAGAACTGTTTGGCCATAATGACCATCGTCATGTTTGGAGGAAAAAGGGGGAGGCTTGCAAGCCGAAGAACAACATCTCAACTGTGAAGCACGGGGGTGGCAGCATCATGTTGTGGGGGTGCTTTGCTGCTGGAGGGACTGGTGCACTTCACAAAATAGATGGCATCATCAGGTAGGGAACTTATCTGGATATATTGAAGCAACGTCTCAAGACATCAATTAGGGAGTTACAGCTTTGTCACAAATTGGTCTTCCAAATGGACAATGACCCCAAGCATATTTCCAAAGTTGTGGCAAAATTGCTTAAGGACATCAAAGTCAAGGTATTGGAGTGGCCATCACAAAGCCCTGACCTCAATCCTATAGAAAATGTGTGGGCAGAACTGAAAAAGCGTGTGTGAGCAAGGAGGTCTACAAACCTGACTCAGTTACACCAGCTCTGTCAGGAGGAATGGGCCAACATTCACCCAACTTATTGTGGGAAGCTTGTGGAAGGCTACCCGAAATATTTGACCCAAGTTAAACAATTTAAAGGCAATGCTACCAAATACTAATTGAGTGTATGTAAACTTCTGACTCACTGGGAATGTGATGAAAGAAATAAAAGCTCATATAAATCATTATCTCTGCTATTATTCTGACATTTCACATTCTTAAAATGAAGTGGTGATCCTAACTGACCTGAGACAGGGAATTTTTACTAGGATTAAATGTCAGGAATTGTGAAAAACTGACTTCAACTGTATGTCACAACAATAGACAAACACAGTCTGCTTATGCTAATAACACACAAACGATTATACGTTTTCTGGCAGCAATAAACTCGTTTTCTGTAGTTGCGGATCAGACCTGCACGGCCAGGAGGAATTTTGGACCATTCATCTTTACAAAACTGTTTCAGTTCAGTAATATTCTTAGGATGTCTGGGGTGAACCACACTCGAGGTCATGCCACAGCACTTTAAATCAGGTTGAGGTCAGGACTCTAACTGGGCCACTCCAGAAGGCGTATTTTCTTCTGTTGAACCCATTCTTTGTTGATTTACTTCTGTGTTTTGGGTTGTAGTCCAGTTGCATTACCCAACTTCTTTTGAGCTTCAATTGGCAGCCAGATAGCCTTACATTCTCCTGCAAAATGTCTTGATAAAGTTGGGAATTCATTTTCTGTCGATGATAGCAAGCTCTCCAGGCCCTGAGGCAGCAAAGCAGCCCCAAACCATGACGCTCCCTCCACCATACTTTACAGTTGGATGAGGTTTTGATGTTGGTGTGCTGTGCCTTTTTTTCTCTCCACACATAGTGTTGTCTGTTCCTTCTGTCATGACGTTGTCCTCTTTGGGTACAGCGACCACCCCTCCCTCTGTACCGGCCTTTTCTATGCACCACCCCCCTACCCCCCTGTCTCCTACACCCAGGCTGCTGTGTTCAGAGAGAGTCTCCTAATGGCCACAGAATATAGAGGGAGTGAAGTTTCATAGAGAACAAAGGAATTTCTTCTACCTCACAGAACTTGAGGTCCGAACAACATTTTTGTTCTGGAGAAGGTATAAAAGATCGATGAAGAATCCAGCTACGAACTGGTCTGTTTGGTACAATTTTGTGAAACTCATGGGAGACAATACCATAACGCTGTTTATATAATAGCCTCAGATATGAGGTTTACATCTAATTGTTGTATAAGATGAACTCCAATTCCCTTTTGAGTTGAACTAAATCAGAGGACCGCCCATGAGCACAGTTAGGGTCGGGCATCCTGGGACAGGCCCTTTTCTGCAATTCCGAATAAAACCCCCACCTTGAGAATTTTTCAACAGACCATGTTGCTCTCAATTACGAGAGGACAAAAGGTTGCAGACCAGACTGCTGAATCTTTTAACCATCCCATGTGGTTAAACTCTTAAGACTATCGATACCGACAGAATAAGAACAAGTCTTTGATATTAATTACTAGTCTGCAGCTAGGAATTCGGTATCATTGAATGCGAAGACCGACAACCGCCGAAACATCTATCCATAACGACATTAATGAATGTCACTCTGAACTATCCATTCTAACCACGACAGAGAGGGCGGACAAATTCACCAACAGAAACAAACTTTCAACAGAGACCCCAAAAACACACTGAGCGTAAATATATATATTGATTGCAATTGTTCCCGAATGATTGAGCGTTCATGTGCAAAGGATTAGCATTTCAATTGTTATAATTATCAACTGTGTGTTGTCTTATCTCAGTCGACCCCCACTTCCCTTTAGTACAACAAGCCACCATGTTGGTTTAGCCCACTAGGGCACATTCCCCTATCATTTCTTGTAACCATATTTACTTTGTTTGTTTGTGTGTGCACTTCTGTGATTGTTTAGTTAGTTAATAAATCAATTATTTAAGAAAATTTATGCATGGATGACTCATAGTGAAGACTGGGTTTGTGCAGATAACCAACAATTTACGACTAATGTGAGGTAAAGAAGAATTCATAAATCAGAAGACTATTGATCAGATATGAAAATATCAGAAAAGTTATATTAGGAAAATTATAATTTTGTAATTTGAATATTTTCCTTGGTGCCCTGACTTCCTAGTTAATTACAGTTACATGATTAATTAGTTAATCACGAAATGCTAATTACAGAGAATCTTTGATAAAAAATAAAAGTCTTAATTTAATGATAGTAAAGACACGACACTTCCAAACAACTCAACTTCAGTTTAATCTGTCCACAGAATATTTTGCTAGATGTGCTGTGGAACATCCAGGTGCTCTTTTGTGAACTTCAGACATGCAGCAATGTTTTTTTTAGAATGCAGTGGCTTCTTCAGTGATGTCTTCCCATGAACACCATTCTTGTTTAGTGTTTGACATATCGTAGACTCGTCAACAGAGATGTTACCATGTTTCATAGATTTCTGTACGTTTTTAGCTGACACTCTGGGATTCTTCTTAACCTCATTGAGTATTCTGCACTGAGCTCTTACAGTCATCTTTGCAGGACGGACACTCCTAGGGAGAGGAGCAACAGTGCTGAACTTTCTCCATTTATAGACAATTTGTCTTACCGTGGACTGACGAACATCAAGGTAGAGATACTTTTGTAACCCTTTCTAGCTTTTTGCAAGTCAACAATTCTTAATCTTAGGTCTTCTAAGATCTCTTTTGTTTGAGGCATGGTTCACATTAGGCAATGCTTCTTGTGAATTGTAAACTCAAATTTTGTGAGCGTTTTTGTTTGGCAGGGCTTCTCTAACCAACACCTCCAATCTCTCCTCCAGGTTAGCTGACTCCTGATTAGCTTTTGGAAATGTCATTAGCCTCGGGGTTCACATACTTTTGCCAACCTACACTGTGAATGTTTAAATTATGTATTCAATATAGACAAGAAAAATACAATAATTTGTGTGTTATTAGTTTAAAACCTCTTAAGTCTACCCCCTCCTTTTTCGAACATTCTGTTAAAAATCGCGCAACTTTTCAGCGTCCTGCTACTCATGCCAGGAATATAGTATATGCATATGATTAGTATGTGTGGATAGAAAACACTCTGAAGTTTCTAAAACTGGTTAAATCACGGCTGTGACTATAACAGATCGTGTGTTTCATCGAAAAGCGCAAGAAAAACTGCTCTCTGAAAGCTAAAAATAATTTCCATGCGTCACTTTCATGGGTTGTTAAAAGGGCACAAAATTAATTATGGACCTGCATGCAATTCCTACAGATTCCACACGATGTCGCCATTGTCGTCATTTTCCAGGGACTTTTTTGTTGGTAAATCCAACTAACTGGATTCAATTTCTTCCGGTCTCCGCCAGGATGTTGTGAGGTGCACATTTTCAGCCATTGATTTGAAGACGAGGAGCTATTGAATACACATCGCCCTGTAATCATTTTGATAGATTATAAATGTTTACTAATACCTAAAGTTGGATTACAAAAGTATTTCGAAGTGTTTTGTGAAAGTTTATCGTCGACTTTTTTAATTTTAAAAAATGACGCTGCGTTTTAAAACAATGTTTTTTTCTGAATTACACAGCTTCCATAGAAAGCTATTTTGGGTATATATGGACCGATTTAAACGAAAAAAAGACCCAATAGTGATGTTTATGGGGCATATAGGAGTGCCAAGAAAGAAGCTCGTCAAAGGTAATGAATGTTTTATATTTTATTTCTGCGTTTTGTGTAGCGCCGGCTACGCTAAATCTTTGTTTACGTCGCATTCAGGCATTTTGGGATGTTGCATGCTATCAGATAATAGCTTCTCATGCTTTCGCCGAAAAGCATTTTAAAAATCTGACTTGTTGGCTAGGTTCACAACGAGTGTAGCTTTAATTCAATACCCTGCATGTGCATTTTGATGAACGTTTGAGTTTTAACGAGTACATTTAGCATTTAGCGTAGCGCATTTGCATTTCCAGGTGTCTACTTGAGACATCTGCGTCTCAAGTAGGAGCAAGAAGTTAATTAAGCACACTATGTTTGTCTATTGTTGTAAGATGAAGATCAGATCAAATTTTATGACACATTTTTGCAGAAATCCAGGTAATTCCAAAGGGTTCACATACTTTTTCTTGCCACTGTACATAGCAAATCAGACAACAATCAAACCAGCAGTCTAG
Source organism: Oncorhynchus clarkii lewisi (assembly GCF_045791955.1). Classification (NCBI taxonomy): domain Eukaryota; kingdom Metazoa; phylum Chordata; class Actinopteri; order Salmoniformes; family Salmonidae; genus Oncorhynchus; species Oncorhynchus clarkii. The sequence goes on along the minus strand of NC_092168.1, from coordinate 40,483,126 downwards.
TGTTGTACTGTCAACATGGGTCAGATCATTCAAGGGGATGTGGGGAAGGACATTTCTCCTCCCTTCTGTCTCCCTCTCCCTCTTTTCCTATAAACTCACCTCATTTGATTGGCTGATGATTTTAACTGATTTACATATGCTGGGGATAATTACTAGCTTTCTATTTAGAGCTTGGCAACACACAGGCTATAATTTAACACTCAGACATCTTGACGGAATAAAAAAAAGTGATGTGGGGGGTTGGGAGAGTTTCCTGAAATCCAACTCTTTTTCACACAGTTTTTTCTTCCAACACACGGCACAGGGAAAGGAGCCAAGACAAACATTCATTCCCTGTTTGAGTTTCAATTATTCTAAGAATCAGATCTGGGTCTGGGGCCAAGGACTGAATCTGTTGATGAACTCTCAGCTCTCATCTCCGGAAGAAAACACATTTATTGGCTTTAAACGAACTTGAATGTTGAACAAAAAAAGAAATGTGTGGTTGGATGTGCCAAGGCCAAAGCAGGCAGTATATTTCAATGTGTTACAGCCAAGCATACACTTACTTTCAGAACCAAGACAGGTGCAATTATACAGCATAATGCATGCAAGGGGTAATCTATCATCGCAAGTGCCTTTTAACTGATCATCTCAGACTATTCAGAACGGCATGAAGCACAGAATAGACAGACAGTAATTTAGTCCAGGTGTCCCTTTCCTTCCGTCATATCAAATCAGACTGAATAAAACAAAGACAACTGTTTTATTGTCTTTCTGCTTCTCATAACAGAGAGGACAGAAAACAGATTTCCATGTCTCCGTCTGGTGAATCCAGTTTTTTTTTATCTTTAAAACTACAGTGACTGGACCTTTGTCTGTCAAAGCCATTCTTTGACAGAAGTTTTTCTTATACTCGGTATGAGTTCCATTATGTGATGGGCAAAAATATGGACTTAAACCCTTTAACTCTGTGAGGAAGAAGCAAGAAGAAAGTAGTGATAAGTAAACACACTAGAAGACAGACTAGCAGCAGCATGTTTCTTCTTACTCAGCCAGGCAGGATGTCCAGGAGCCTCTCAGGGCCTGGAACAAGGGTGGAGGAGGGGATCAGTAGGGGGGAACATAACATCTCCTGCCTGGGCTGTTAGGCTCTCCTTAGTGAGGATCAAAAGGACCCATCAGCTGCCAAAAGACCCATCAGCTAGCCAAATGTTTGAGGATGACCAGACTCTCTCTCCCACAGGAGAGGAGAGGGGGAGTTTAGCCTGTTTTATAAATAAATACCTTGGAGAAACTCTCCCCCACTCTGCAGAAATGGAAGGCCGAAAATCCTATAGAGAGACTTTGCCGTAGAGAGACTTTGCCGTCAAAACTCCAACATCCAAAAGTGGATAATGAAACAATATTTCTAACATAAAGAATGTCTGAAATGGTCGGTGGGGATTTAAGGAGAAGTCTATCTTTAATTCTGTGAATAACACTACGGCCTGCTCCTCAGTATAACAGAACTGATATTGCAGGCGAAACCCTGAGGAAAAGTGGCTTCTATTTTGAAAACTCCATGTTCCATAGCCTCCCTTTGCTCCATTTTTAAAGGGATATCAACCAGATTCCTTTTCCTAGCGCTTCCTCGAGGTGTCAACAGTCTTTAGACATAGTTTCAGGCTTTTATTTAAAAAAATTAGCGAGAAAGATAACATTGCGTCATTGTATGGCTGGGTGCCAGCAGCGTTTTGTATGGGCAACAGAGTTTGGGCAGCCATTGCCTTTCCCTCTCTTACTTAAAAAGACAGTTGTGGTTGGTGTATTATCTATTATATATTTTAAAAACAACCTGAGGATTGATTATAAAAAACGTTTGACATGTTTCTGTGGACATTACGGATACTATTTGGAATTTGTCTGCGTTGTCGTGACCGCTCTTTCCTGTGGATTTCTGAACCTAACGCGCTAAACAAACTGAGGTATTTAAAAATAATCTGAGGTAAACTATATGTATATAAAAATAATCTTTATGGAACAAAAGGAACATTTATTGTGTAACTAGGAGTCCCGTGAGTGAAAACATCCGAAGATCATCAAAGGTAAACGATTTATTTGATTGCTTTTCTGATTTTCGTGACCAAGCTACTTTGATGCTAAGTGTTCATAATATTTTGTTGAGCGATCGATAAACTTCAACAAACGCTTGGATTGCTTTCGCTGTAAAGTATATTTTCAAAATCTGAAACGACAGGTGGATTAACAAAAGGCTAAGCTGTGTTTTGCTATATTGCACTTGTGATTTCATGAATATAAATATTTGTAGTAATATTATTTGAATGTGGCGCTATGCAATTCAGCGGTTGTTGATGAAAATTATCCCGTTAACGGGATTGCAGCCATAAGAAGTTAATGTGTGAAAGTTACATATTTCTAAAGAATATTTTTGAAATTCACGCGTTGCTCTTTCAGCGGAATGTTGTCAAGGGGTTCCGCCAGCGGAACGCCTGCCCTAGAAAGGTTAAAGAACAATCCTGTCAGAAGTGTTTTATTTTGTGATATCATTAAGGATGGTATAACTAAATAACTGTATCTCTGAGGGTGTACACATTCTGGTTGTCAGGTTTGCATCTAAATGTTGAATAAAATATATGATGAAGTATGACAATATTTTTTTTTTTAAATAGAAATTTGATTTTAGCCTTCTAAATGAGATAATGGCTGTTCATATAAACCTGGGCCCAGTCAGTAACCACGCCCACGTGTCGGCGTGTTGGAATGCCCCTAAGACCAGAGTGCTTAAATGGACTTGCTAACGAAATTTACATCAGACCAAAACATGCCGGGTTGCTGTCGCAATGTAAAGTGGTCTTAGCTGTACTCTGAATAATCAACCATTGAGACCAGAGAATGTGAGGATGTGGTCCACATGTTGAAATGGTTAAAACTACAAGCCCAGAAAATGGTAAGACCCTCTGAAACTCTCAACGAGTAAAGAAGGTGAAGACTAGACCAAATATTCACAGTCTGCAGCTGGGTATGTGAAGTAGTCTAGGACAATTGACCAAAGACGTGAGGGAAGAACAGATCCCTCTCACCACTGTGGGGTACACCTGGAGGTATCCATTCTAAGAACACTCCAAGACAAAGAAGCCTGCAACTAAGAAGGACATTGTGACCTCTGGTGGATAACTAGAGACTTACATCGAACTACTCCCCATAGACGGATCGAGTGGTTTCAACAGAGAGACGACAGAGAAAGATATCTACGCGTAAATATATGTTGCATTTCTAATTCGAATGAGCGGTTGTTAGGGTGCTAAATATTAATATTTAGGGTGAGCGTAGTTTCCAAATATATGTACAATAAGTCCACTCTATTTGCCTCTCCCAAGCTTTATCTTTCCCCACCCCCCCATCCAATGTGTAACAAGCCGTCATATCGTGTCAGTCCACTAGGGACCTGTTTTCATCGCATTTCGTTAGTAATCAATAACCTATACCGTGTGTGTTTTTATGTATTTCTGTGTGATTATTTAGTTAGTTAGTAAATAAATAATTTTGCCAATTTGTGTATCGCTGATTCATCACAGATTTATGAAGTCAACGACATTCAGAATGAGACTGATATGAGGATATAATTAATAGTTGACTGTTATTGATGTAAGAGATATTCAGATACACTCTAAATATTAAGTCGGGAGATAGTATGTCGCTTAACAACTTTTCCCATTGTGCCCCAAATTCCTAATGAGTTAATTGTTACATGATTAATTTAATTGAGTAATACTTAAACGTAGCAGGTAATTAATCGAGAAATAGCAGTCATCAGATTAATGATAGTCATGACACAGGTGAGCTGATAGTGGCATGACAGCGTTTAGGACAGGCCCTTGTGGGAGACGGTGTGAGTTTGTCTGTTTCCCTGGGTGGTGGTGACAGTGTGTTTTACCCTCTGAGCGCTGACAAACAGCTTGTGAATGATGCTGCTGGCTGGACCGCACCCTGCTCTGATCACAGACACCTCAGGTTCCTCCAGCAAAGATCTCACGAACCTGAGAGAGAGAAAAGAGAGAGAAAGAGAGGGACAGAGAGAGAAATGCACAGAGATGAGGGAAGTGAGGGTCATTTCAGGGGAACATTGTCAGAAAACATGCACGCAGGTCAAACACATTCTATTGAAAACATTATACATTTACCTTGGGAACAACAAGATGTTGGAAAACTAACTGCACAGTAAAGGTCTTCACAGGTTCAACAGACCCGGAATTCTGAGATGCGACCTGGGACCCGAACGGGTCTCAGGTACTGTATGTGCAATTAAAATGAATTTACCTACTGGATCTGTCCTCTGTTAATTTACTGTTTGTGTGATGAGAACTGTGCAAACGTGTTATGTGTGTCAGCCAAATGCAACAAAATAAAACACATAGCTTATGTCCAGCTGAAACTGGATCCAGCTGCTCACCTCACGTGCCCCTGCTGCTGAGGAGGAGCCTTGGCCTAGGCTACTGTTGATTGCGAAGGATGAAGTTATTTTTAATTGAAGTAAAGCAAAGGTTAGAGGAGAAAGGGTATAGTGAAAAGAAGTCAACAAATGGGATGTCCTAGGGGACAAGTTTTAATATTGTAGTGGACAAAGAGGAGAAGAACGTTGGCGCATCAGGTTTGATGCAATTTTCTACCTTTCATTTATTTTTGATTTTTATTTGTTATCAATTGTTTAGCCATTAATAATAATATTTATTATTATTATAGGCATGCTGTAAAATAAATAGCATTAGCCTATTGCTGTCACAATACGGTAGGCAATCACACTTGTTGGTAATAGCTGCATAGGCTCAGCCTTCTGTTGAGCCATTTTCATTGGCCAAATTAAGTTCCAGCTGCCGCAATATAATAGAATTACCGTAGGCCTACTATGCTCAAACAATGAAAAGGAAACCCCAAAGAGGGCAAGATGCAAATATGTACTTATTTTTTTTATTTCGTTTTGTACAGTTACATCCTTTTTCATGATATCCAATTGGTACTTACATTGTCCCATTGCTGCAGCTCCTGTATGGCTCGGGAGAATCTTAGGTCGGGAGCCAGTCGTCCTCTGAAACACGACCCTGCCAAGCCACACTGTTCGCTTAACCTCGGAAGCCAGCCGCACCGATGTGTCGTACAGCTGGCGACCAAAGTCAGCGGCCCGACACAAGAATTCGCTAGAGAGTGATGGGACAAGGAAATCCCGGCCGGCCAAACTCTCCCCTAACCCGGACGATGCTGGGCCAATTGTGCGCCGCATCATGGGTCTCCCAGTCACAGCCGGCTGTGACACAGCCTGGGATTGAACCCGGGGCTGTTTATTTATTTTTTATTTTACCTTTATTTAACTAGGCAAGTCAGTTAAGAACAAATTCTTATTTTCAATGACGGCCTAGGAACAGTGGGTTAACTGCCTGTTCAGGGGCAGAACGACAGATTTGTACCTTGTCAGTTCAGGGATTTGAACTTGCAACCTTCCGGTTCCTAGTCCAACACTCTAACCACTAGGCTACCCTGCCGTAGTGACACCTCAAGCAGTGCAAAGCAGTGCCTTTGCCACTCGGGAGGTCCCACAAACATTAATTTCATGCCAAAATAACCTGTTCGTATTATCCCTATAAACAAGGACTTGACTTACTTTTGATGTTACCCTAATAAAGTTAAGGAACTTTTGTGAAGGTTTGGTGTGGTATGGCTATTATTAGGATTAGCCAAGCCTACCGCAGGCCTATGAAGGCAGCGCACACTGACTCCAACAGTTGAACTTGAGGTGAGGAAGAATGTTTAAGGCCTACCGGAGTTACTCCTTTAATATAACGCTTATCTTTGAAGACCTCTACTGCACAGTACAGTACACAAAATGTGAAGAGTGAAGACAACAGCCCTCTCCCCTGACTCAGCATCTCCGATACAAGACAGGACAAGCCGTTGGTTGTTAGACAGAGAAAGGACAGTTAGTGGCTGGTGGCTGCATGGTGCTTCAGGCCAGCCCTGGGTGTCCTCTTAATGAGGCTTGCTCTCCTGCCTGACTGGCTCTCTAGCCTGGCTGCCCAGAACCTCAGAGGCCCCTAGAACTAATGAAGACTGGGGTCCTCCCTGACATAACCCCCGTCTGTCTGTATCGCTGTTTCTCTCTTCATGCACCTGAGCCTATAACACTGTATGCCAAAACCTTTACACATCTACACACACTGACTCCCTCAAATCACTCACAAACACACGTGGTCCATTCAAAACATGTCCCTTCCCAATGTTCGCACACGCGTGTGTGTTTGCCTTACCTTTATTACCTTACAAAAAAGTATATGTTGTGGCAAATTTGCTGCAAACTAAATAGTGTGCCACAAAAAAATGTTTGCCATTAGTTATGAATCTGCGGCAACCATTGGCAACAATAATATTTATTGCCACTGGTGGCAAACAGTTCGTAAGTTATTTTTAAATAAATGGATCAGTTGTATTTTAATTTAAATACTGTTACTACTATTTACTACTATTTATTTTAATAAATGGATCAGTAGTCACCTTAATAATGCCACTTTAATCATGTTTACATATCTTAAATACTAATCTCATGTGTATATACTGTATTTTATACTATCTATTGCATCTTGCCTATGCCACGCTCAGTTATCGCTCATCCATATATTTATTTATATGTACATATTAATTTTCCATCCCTTTAGATTTGTGTGTATTAGGTAGTTGTTGTGGAATTGTAAGATTACTTGTTAGATATTACTGCACTGTCGGAACTAGAAGCACAAGCATTTCGCTACACTCACAATAACATCTGCTAACCATGTGTATGTGACCAATACAATTTGATTTGATTTGATTAGGCAAAAGGAATGGCAAATAAGTCTGGCTGCACAACCAATTGGCAAACGTACTGCAAATTTAGAAATCATGTGACTAAATGAAATAAAAAGAAAAGGAAACGACACTATTAAACAAAAGGTAAATGACAATGGACGAGAGTAAAAAGCTTTGGAGCACCTTCAATGACATTTTGGGAAAAAAGGCAAACTCAGCTCCATCATTCATTGAATCAGATGGCTCATTCATAACAAAAGTGACTGATATTGCCAACTACTTTAATGATTTTTTCATTGGCAAGATTAGCAAATTTAGGGATGACATGCCAGCAACAAATGCTGACACTACACATCCAAGTATATCTGACCAAATCATGAAAGACAATCATTTTAATTTGGAACTCCGTAAAGTGAGTGTGGAAGAGATGAAAAAAATGTTGTTGTCTACCAATAATGACAAGTCACCAAAGTCTGACAACTTGGATGGAAAATTACTGAGGATAGTAGCGGACGATATTGCCACTCCTATTTTCTATATCTTCAATTTAAGCCTACTAGAAAGTGTGTGCCCTCAGGCCTGGAGGGAAGAAAAAGTAATTCTGCTACCTAAGAATAGTAAAGCCCCCTTTACTGGCTCAAATAATCAACGAATCAGCTTGTTACCAACCCTTAGTAAAGTTTTAGAAAAAATTGTATTTGACCAGATACGAAAGTATTCACGCCCTTGGCATTTTTCCTATTTTGTTGCCTTACAACCTCTTTTTTTTAATCATTTGATTTACACAACATGCCTACCACTTTGAAGATGCAAAATATTTTTGGGTGTGAAACAGACAAGAAATAAGACAAAAAAAACAGAAAACTTGAGCGTGCATAACAGCTATTCACTCCCCCAAAGTCAATACTTTGTAGAATAACCTTTTACAGCAATTACAGCTGCAAGTCTCTTGGGGTATGTCTCTATAAGCTTAGCACATCTAGCCACTGGGATTTTTGCCCATTCTTCAAGGCAAAACTGCTCCAGCTCCTTCAAGTTGGATGGGTTCCGCTGGTGTACAGCAAATCTTTAAGTCATACCACAGATTCTCAATTGGATTGAGGTCTGGGCTTTGACTAGGCCATTCCAAGACATTTAAAATGTTTCACCTTAAACCACTCGAGTGTTGTTGTAGCAGTATGTTTAGGGTCATTGTCCTGCTGGAAGGTGAACTTCCGTCCCAGTCTCAAATCTCTGGAAGACAAACAGGTTTCCCTCACACAATTGGCCTAGCGTCGTCCGGGTTAGGGAGAGTTTGGCCGGTAGGGATATCCTTGTCTCATCATGCACTAGCGACTCCTGTGGCGGACCAGGCGCAGTGCACGCTAACTAGGTCGCCAGGTGCACAGTGTTTCCTCCGACATATTGGTGCAGCTGGCTTCCGGGTTGGATGCGCGCTGTGTTAAGAAGCAGTGCGGCTTGGTTGGGTTGTGTTTTCGGAGGACACATGGCTTTCAACCTTCGTCTCTCCCGAACCCGTACGGGAGTTGTAGCGATGGGACAAGATAGTAACTACTAACAATTGGATACCACGAAAAGGGGGAGAAAAAGGGGGGTAAAAAAGAAAGAACAGGGCAGCACAGCTGACCCTTGGATGTACAATAACATTAATAATATGCATGTTAATCTCTCCTGGCTCAAAGTAGAAATGGACTTGTTGAAAGCACAGAGCTGTCTGTTTAAATGACTAGCACACATCTCAGACACCCATGCATACCCCACAAGACATGCCACCTGGGGTCTCTCCACAGAACAGACTATGGGAGGCGCACAGTACTACATAGAGCCATGACTACATGGAACTCTATTCCACATCAGGTAACTGATGCAAGCAGTGGAATCAGATAAAAAAAACAGATAAAAATACACCTTATGGAACAGCGGGGTCTGTGAAGCAACACAAACATAGGTGCAATTTTAACATTTAATCCTAGTAAAAATGATGTCTTAGGTCAGTTAGGATCACCACTTTATTTAAGAATGTGAAATGTCAGAATAATAGAAGAGAGAATGATTTATTTAGCTTTTATTTCTTTCATCACATTCCCAGTGGGCCAGAAGTTTACATACACTTAATTAGTATTTGGTAGCATTGCCTTTAAATTGTTTCATTTGGTCAAACATTTTGGGTAGCCTTCCAAAAGCTCCCACAATAAGTTGGATGAATTTTGGCTCATTCCTCCTGACAGAGCTGGTGTAACTGAGTCAGGTTTGTAGACCTCCTTGCTCACACACGCTTTTTCAGTTCTGCCAACACATTTTCTATGGGATTGAGGTCAGGGCTTTGTGATGGCCACTCCAATACCTTGACTTTGATGTCCTTAAGCAATTTTGCCACAACTTTGGCAGTATGCTTAGGGCCATTGTTCATTTGGAAGACCCATTTGCGACCAAGCTTTAACTTCCTGACTGATGTCTTGAGATGTTGCATCAATATATCCACATCATTTTCCTACCTCATGATGCCATCTATTTTGTGATGTGCATCAGTCCTTCCTGCAGCAAAGCACCCCCACAACATGATGCTGCCACCCCCGTGCTTCACGGTTGCGATGGGGTTCTTTGGCTTGCAAGCCTCCCCCTTTTTCTTCCAAACATAACGATGGTCATTATGACCAAACAGTCATATTTTTGTTTCATCAGAGCAGAGGACATTTCTCCAAAAAGTACGATCTTTGTCCCCATGTGCAGTTGTAAACCGTAGTCTGGATTTTTTTATGGCGGTTTTGCAGCAGTGGCTTCTTCCTTGTCAATATAGGACTCATTTTACTGTGGATATAGATACTTTTGTACCCGTTTCCTCCATTATCTTCACAGGGTCCTTTGCTATTGTTCTGGGATTGATTTGCACTTTTCGCACTAAAGTACGTTCATCTCCATGAGACAGAACGTGTCTCCTTCATGAGTGGTATGACGCTGTGTGGTCCCATGGTGTTCGTACTTGCATACTATTGTTTGTACAGATGAACATGGTACCTTCCAAGCATTTGGAAATTTCTCCCAAGGATGAAGCAGAGTTGTAGAGGTCTACAATTTTTTTCGGAGGTCTTGCCTGATTTCTTTTTGATTTTCCCATGATGTCAAGCAAAGGCGAACTGAGTTTGAAGTTAGGCCTTGAAATACATCCACAGGTACACCTCCAATTGACTCAAATTATATCAATTAGCCTATCAGAAGCTTCTAAAGCCATGACATCATTATCTGGAATTTTCCAAGCTGTTTAAAAGGCACAGTAAACTTAGTGTATGTAAACTTCTGAACCACTGGAATTGTGATACAGTGAATTATAAGTGAAATAATCTGTCTGTAAATAATTTTTGGAAAAATTACTTGTGTCATGCACAATTTGCCAAAACTATAGTTTGTTAACAAGAAATTTGTGGAGTGGTTGAAAAACTAGTTTTGATGACTCCAACCTAAGTGTAGGTAAACCTCCGACTTCAACTGTACATCAAAATGTTGTTAATACACAAAGTAAGCAAAAAACATATCTAATTTTCATATTCATAATGAGTTTGCGGCAAAATTGGCACAACAAAACAAAATTTTATGTGAAAATATGAGATTGTTCAGCAAATTGGCCAAAGAATTGCCACAACTGTCTGACAGAAGCCTGTTTTTTTTTCGGTAAGGGTTAGCATTCCTACACATGCCCCTCCGAGCAGGGTGTATGATGAAATGAGAGCAGGCGTGTGATAGTTTGTGATAATTTTATTCCATTTAAATGTTTATTCTTAATTTTTGTAACTTATTTGTATTCTTATTGTTGTCACATAGTTGAGAGGTGTACCTGCAAGTAAGCATTTCATTGCACCGGGTACACCATGTGTATATGAAAAAAAAAATTGATTCTATTTTGGATCCTATTTTCATATTAATGAAGAGAGAATGACGGAAGGTACACATGGGAGGACACAACCGAGGATTGGTGCCATGGAGGGATGGTTAAAATATGTTGGCTGGTTCTATGGGCTGTAGAGAAACTACAGGGGAGTTCTCTTACCAATACCTTAAGAGCACTGTCTGCATACCTGTCAATAACACTTAAGCAATTCATGTTTTTGATAGGTCTAACTTGCTAAAAAGATATCTCAAATGGGCTAACCTGAATAGAAATTGATAGGTTTGAAGCAGTTGGATAGATTTACTTAAAATCTACAGGTATTTTTGTATCTCTGCAGAGGTCTCTGGCCATACTGGTTAACATTACATTATTTCTCTCAGGGCATGCTGTTGTATCCTACTGTACCTCTCCAGATCCTCTGCGTCTTTGCCCTGTTCTGCCTTCCCGATACCAAACTTAGACTTCAGAGAGCGGGAGCGGGCAATGACCATCTCCACCGCAATCAGCTGGCTGATCACATCCTGTTGGAGACAAATACAGTCACTTAGCACTGGGGTGGGTGGTAGGGGTTTGGGGTGCAGGATTGGAAAGGCATATCAACTTGCCACTCACCTCCAGTTTCTTGTAGTCTGGGCTGGGGTGGCGCAGCAGCTTACCGGCATGAGAGGTGGCCTGTTGGATGGCCTTTCTTGCAGATAGGATGTCCTCTTCGGACTCTGGACAGGATGGAGAGAATGAGTGAATGAGAGAGAGCGAGAGAGTGACCGAAAAAGAGAGAGGAAGATGGACATGGGGAAAGAGGGAGAGAGATATTCAGCAGCTGTCACCCACCCTCCTCCTTTTCCTTGAGGATTGCAGCGTGGAGGATGCAAGGCAGGGGATGGCAGGTCAGGTCTGCTGGCTTCTGTACTGCCAAGTAGTGCAGCACCTAGGGGAGAGGAGGAATATAGAAAACAAACACTCACTCGCTTACAGCCATTATGATGGCAGAGGTTGTCAGGGCAAGGTACTTGACATTTCAAAAGGCATTGCTCTTTAATGTAACTGGTTCATCCGCTTCTTTTGACTTATAGAGGCTGCCTGCCATATAAATGCAACTGACCCATCGCTAAGCCCCGCTCCATAATTACGGACAACTAATCGCAGCTCTTGAATGGATAGCAACTGTCATCGAGTCCAACACCTCGGACAAGCTCACGTTTGAAACACATCAAAGGCATTACAAAAATTAAGAGTTTTCATCCAAAAACAAATGGCTAAATAATTGAACAGTGCCACAGGGGTACTTCCTGCTGTGGTTGTTTAAAATGCAGAGCCTATACTTTTGTTATATTGTTTGCTAGCTCTTGACCACCCAACGTTGCTAATGCTAGCTAGCCAGTTAATATAACTAGCTTTTTCAAAATGTTAGCTAGCTAGCAATTTTGTCATGTTATGAATACAACTCTAGTCTGCTGTCGACATCAGAATGCGATTTCAGAGCACTAGTTAGATCCAAAAGTGGTTAGTAACTTTGGCTGAATGCTGACAGTGCATTCAGAGCCATCCAGTGGCTAGCCACACTTTAACCTTCATTTTACCAGGTTCCCGTGAAGCAATTGTAATGACAATGTCGTGTCTTTGGCTATGCCGGATTAAGTGATATGACATGCTATTCTATAAAATAATTTCTCTGTAATTAATATTACCTGATTGAGCTAATCATGTAAATGTAATTAAATAGAAAGTCGGGGCACCACAAAATAATATTTATAGAGCAGTTATCTTCCGAATAAACTCTTAAAGACCTAGTAATATTTTACATAAATAGCAGTCCATATTAATCGTCACCTTATTATTTTAGTCTCATCTGAAAGTTGTAAATTCTTGGATATCTTCACAAACCCTGGCTAACAAGTTGAATCAGCAATACAAAATTGGGTTTAATTATTTATTTACTAAATACCTAACTAATCACACAGAATTACATATACACAGAATGAATCATACCTTGATTACAAATGAAGTCATAAAGGAAAACATCCCTAGCGGGCGGAACAGATATGACAAAGAAAAAGGGGCTGGGTTTGAGTGAAAGAGCGGGAAGACTTGAGGAACAAAGGGAGAAGCGATGTCTCCATCGTAAATACAGTATCTTATGCATTCTAAATTACTGCCCATTTGGAAAAGGAAAATGCAATAAATATTTACTCTGAGCTGCGTTTCAGTAGGTTGGTGGTAGATGGAAGGCCTTTGAAGAATGTATCTGCTGGTAAATTGGATACGTTGTAGTAACGTCGTTGTTTGGTAGACGGGATACTCTGTCTGTTCTTTCCTAGCCCACGTTTTATAACCCATGTCTCTACACAGGGGCGGGCCATTGATTGAGCAGAGCCCTATCCTTATGAAAACCCAAATCTCTCATTTGGAAGCTAAAATTACATTTACTCTTTTCACCAATAATTTTATATTCAAACATTTAAATTGAACAACAATTCCATGTGAATCCGATAACTACAATGTGCAGATTTTCCACTGTAGAGTTTATGGGGGGGAGAGGTATTTATGACTGTCATAAACCTACCCCCAGGCCAACATCATGACAACAGTCCATTATAACATACCAGAGCATCTCCTGATAAGCAATCCCTTTTTTTACCTAAATCTCATTTAAATTATACAATTTAACTACGACGTTGTCTTGTCCCCAGTCTGAAGTTTAGCCGTATCTGATGTCGTACATTTATAATTAGGAGGTTTTATTATCTGTTTTAACAAACCTTATTTATTTTTGTATACTTAAGAATTGTATATCGTTTTTTCTTGGTGTGGTTTTCATATGAGCCCTTGTGCTTCCAGCATGCATACCGTTTACATATTTATTTGTTTTGCGGTTTATCAATTGTTTTTCTTTCGCGCAAATAAATTAAACAACAATTTTTATTAAAACAAAAAGTAGTCTGTATTTAATTTCATTATGTATTAAAACCACAGGATTTCGTCAGTGGTTAGAAGGGAGAATTGGGCTTCCCGGGAAAATGTTGTCTGAGGTTGCAACAGTAAAAAAGGGAGGCGGGGCTTGACCAAGGGTCAAATGTGTTGGTTAGAGGCAACTCTGCATTTTAAGGATACTGCTCTTAATCCAACGCAGGGTCATTCGTTATTTTTTGTGTGAGTCGGTAATGAGATTCCAGAAATGCAATCTGATTTGGTATACCCTAATGACACACAACCATTCAGGCTCTGTTGCACTGGGATAGAACAAACGGCACAGTGTCGCACTCTTAAGATGTCGCAGAGTGACTTCCTTGTGGTGATGAACTTGACTGCAATCAGAGGAGTGTGGAATACAGAAGCCCTCCTGTCGTCTACCTGCCTAAGAGGACAACTTAGTGGAGCAGCAAAAAAGTGTCAATCAGAAAATGAATTCCAAACTAAATCGGTGCACCTGGACCCAAAAGAGCCGGCTGGCTGGCGGCAGGCGGATGAAGGACGCAGTGCTATAGGCTAGATGATGACCGACCTTCCAAGGCCCAGCAAGGTTCCCCTGAACTCAGTTTAAACTCTCAGCGAGGGTACCCGTGGCAGGGAGGGGAGGGACACCTGTGTGTGTGTGTGTGTGTGTGTCTCATAGCAGGGACACCTTGTGTTCTGACCTACTTCTACCAGCGCTGCGTGGTGATTGGCTGAAACAGGGACAAACAGGCAGAGTGTGTAGTGAACCTGGGAGGGGTCAGTTCTCTGAGCTGGCAGCCCTGAGCTTCAGGACAGGCGAGGCTGACATTCACTGAGTCTCAGTCGAGCAGCTCAAAATGGAAAAGTATTACCTGTCACAGTCAGAAGCCTTTTTCACCTAGTGACATAAAAAGATGATTGCCCCTAAAAAACAACAAATCCCTTTGAAAAAACGGCCTGTGGCATCAATATGAGTCAGAAACATTTATTCTAATGTAAAAATGTACTACAAAGTCAGTCAGTTTTGTCTAAAATGGAATTTGTAACCTGAGTGCATCACAATGAGTACATGAAAAAGGTTGTGTTTGGATTACAGTTATGTCAGCAATTCATGCCCCTTTTTGCCTATTAACACGTGGTGGCACCGAGCTTTCTGGGAAAAGACTGGGTGAGTTCGCTTTGCATGGCCCAGTGATAGTTTAGTATCATAGCAGCATAGCCAATGATACTGTGACGTAACTAGTTAAATACATAGCCTCTACGTAACACGTTATGTGAGAAGAAGATTTGCATAGCTAACGTTGCACCTGAAGACAAGTTTGATTCCTGATGTTAGCTAACTAGCTTATAATCAATCAAACCCGATGACATGCTTGATGCACGCTACCAGCTTTCATTCAATAATGTTTCAACACGAACTGGCTGACTATGGTCCTTGTTTGTTGTGATTGAATGGCAAAGACACACCCAAGAAACACCCACATCAAACCACACCCCCAAGACAAACCTTGTTTGCCTTCTGTCATGGCCGCTAGCATTTCTTAATGAGCTTTGATGGAAAAACAAGGCCAAATCAGGAAGTGCAGTTGACGTTTAAATGATAGTCAGTGATTGACAATGCACAATGGCTTTGGATAGAAGCTGCCCTTAGGCACAGCTCATCCTACCCAAACCCTAACCTTGGGGGGGAAAAATCCAAACTGAACTTATCCTACCCAAACCCTAACCTTGGGGGGGAAAAATCCAAACTGAACTTATCCTACCCAAATTCTACTGCCTGACAACTCAAAGTGAATTCATCTGCTGCTCTAAGTTCACTACATACTTCCGTCTGAGACTGCAATCGTTGAAGTCATTTGTGGTGATGTCAAAATTAGGGGTGTGGTACAAAACAAATTCATCAGCGATTGGATCATCTCTAACCAATCAAAGTATCAAAACCAATGACAAATGTCAAAACGCCGCTTTACCCACGTGTGTTCTGGCTCTGGTCCAACCCATCGGTTTCTGGGACCAATCAAAACGGTTAGAATGTGTTTGTATTCTAGAAATCGTCAGGGAGGTACTCAAATCCAGACTCATTGCAGAGAAAACTAACATCAGTGGGCATGGCATAGCGTTTGGCTGGAGCAAGGAGTTTGGAGCTTTTCCTCCCCAAACACAGCTTATCTTCCCCAAATCCTAAACTTTGTTGGAAAAATCGCAAACTCAGTTTATCCTCCCCAAATCCTTGGTGGGAAAAACACCAAACTGAACTCAAGTCAATATTGAGGGGCAACTTCATCCAAATCAAATCAAATTAATTTATATAGCCCTTCGTACATCAGCTGATATCTCAAAGTGCTGTACAGAAACTCAGCCTAAAACCCCAAACAGTAAGCAATGCAGGTGTAGAAGCACGGTGGCTAGGAAAAACTCCCTAGAAAGGCCAAAACCTAGGAAGAAACATAGAGAGGAACCAGGCTATGAGGGGTGGCCAGTCCTCTTCTGGCTGTGCCGGGTGGAGATTATAACAGAACATGGCCAAGATGTTCAAATGTTCATAAATGACCAGCATGGTCAAATAATAATAATCACAGTAGTTGTTGAGGGTGCAGCAAGTCAGCACCTCAGGAGTAAATGTCAGTTGGCTTTTCATAGCCGATCATTAAGAGTATCTCTACCACTCCTGCTGTCTCTAGAGAGTTGAAAACAGCAGGTCTGGGACAGGTATCACATCCGGTGAACATTCCATAGCCGCAGGCAGAACAGTTGAAACTGGAGCAGCAGCACGGCCAGGTGGACTGGGGACAGCAAGGAGTCATCATGCCAGGTAGTCCTGAGGCATGGTACTAGGGCTCAGGTCCTCCGAGAGAGAGAGAAAGAAAGAAAGAGAGAGCATACTTAAATTCACACAGGACACCGGATAAGACAGGAGAAGTACTCCAGATATAACAAACTGACCCTAGCCCCTCGACACATAAACTACTGCAGCATAAATACTGGAGGCTGAGACAAGAGGGGTCAGGAGACACTGTGGCCCATCCGATGATACCCCCGGACAGGGCCAAACAGGAAGGATATAACCCCACCCACTTTTCCAAAGCACAGCCCCCACACCACTAGAGGGATATCTTCAACCACCAACTTACCATCCTGAGACAAGGCCGAGTATAGCCCACAAAGATCTCCGCCACGGCACAACCCAAGGGGGGGCGTCAACCCAGACAGGAAGAACACATCAGTGACTCAACCCACTCAAGTGACCCCTCCTAGGGACGGCATGAAAGAGCACCAGTAAGCCAGTGACTCAGCCCCTGTAATAGGGTTAGCGGCAGAGAATCCCAGTGGAAAGAGTGGAAGCGGCCAGGCAGAGACAGGAAGGGAGGTTCGTTGCTCCAGAGCCTTTACGTTCACCTTCACACTCCTGGGCCAGACTATACTCAATCAATCATACTGTATGACCCACTGAAGAGATGAGTCAGACTTAAAGGTTGAGACCGAGTCTTTATTTATTTATTTATATTTATTTTACCTTTATTTAACTAGGCAAGTCAGTTAAGAACAAATTCTTATTTTCAATGACGGCCTAGGAACAGTGGGTTAACTGCCTGTTCATTATGTTTTCGAATGACATCCCCAAGAGGTAAAATATATAGTGAATCCTACTTCTGATCGGTGCTCATCGATGCCTACCTTCTCAGCCTACTAGACAATGCTTTCTCTGTTCATTAAGTTACAATGGACAGTACTATTCTAAATGCTCCTATGTCCATACCTTCTCAGCTTCCTTGGTGTCGTCAAACAGGCGTCCCTGTCTGCGAGCAGGGGTGGTCTTGGCTGTGGCCCACGCCTCCATCCACATGTTTCCCGGGATCTTCATCCTGGCACTCAGATCGCCCCTGACCACCGTGTCCCCGCTCTCGTCCACCACCTCCTCCTCAAAGTAGTCCCTGGGGGAGTACCACCGCACAAAGTCCTCCAGGGTACAGCCCGGATTCGCTGCCTGACACAGAATCAGACACAGGCAGGCATGTCAATGTTTCATTATGTTTCTGAGCTCTACACAGTCAATACAGTGCCTTCAGAAAGTATTCATACCCCTAGATGTATTCCATATTTTTGTTGGGTTACAGCCTGAATTCAAAATTGATTAAATATTTGTTTTCTTCTTACCCATCGACACACAATAACCATAATGACAAAGTGAAAAGATGTTTTTTGAAATGTAATGCACATTTACTGAAAATGAAATCCAGAAACATCTCATTTATATAAGTTTTCACACCCCAGAGTCAATACTTTGTAGAAGAACCTTTGGCAGCGATTACAGCTGTCAGTCTTACTGGGTAAGTCTCTAAGAGCTTTGGATTGTGCAACATTTGCCCATTATATTCTTCACAATTCTTCAAGCTCTGTCAAATTGGTGGTTGATCATTGCTAGACAATCAATTCTTAGGTCTTGCCTTAGATTTTTAAGTAGATTTAAGTCAAAACTGTAACTTGGCCACTCAGTAACATTCACTGTGTTCTTGGTAAGCAACTACAGTGTAGATTTGGACTTGTGTTTTAGGTTATTGTCCTGCTGAAAGGTTCATTAATCTCTGTGTCTGATGAAAAAGCAGACAACCAGGTTTTTATCCTGAAAAACGATCTAGTCCTTAATGATTACAAGCATACCCATAACATGATGCAGCCACCACTATGCTTGAAAATATGGAAAGTGGTACTCCGTAATGTGTTTTAATGCCCATGCAACTTATTTGACTTTTTAGGATACTTATTGAGTCAAGACATTTCAGGTTTTTATTTTGTATTAGTTTGTAAAAAATTCTAAAAACATAATTCCACTTTGGCATTATGGGGAATGAATTGTGTGTAGGCCAGTGACACAAAATCTCAACTTAATACATTTTAAAATAAGGCTGTAACACAACAAAATGTGGAACAAGTCAAGCGGTGTGAATACTTTCTGAAGTCACTATAAGTTTGGTACAGAGGAGACCACTCAATTTAAGTGAAGCAACAGTAGATGGATTGATGACAATGAGGTTAAAACATGAATAACTGAGACAGGAGCTCTCCTCAGTAGCCTGGGGGGCCAGGACAGGACAAACAGAGACACAGACAGACAGGAGGCTTCTCCTCTGCTGCTGTCCCCCTGCGGAAGAAGTATGTGTCTGTGTTTGTGTGGGCATGTGACGCGTGTGTGTTTGTATACATACACATTGAGTTGAGGAGGGGGCTGGTATGTGCTGCATGGCTGTCATATTACCCACCATTCATCAGCGGTCCATCCTCCCTGCTCTGCCCCGGCAGGGACTGGGATAATTAAAGCTAAAATGCCAGATTATGCTTGGCTAAGCACAATTGCACACAGAGCCGGTTGGCCCCGGCCCCGAGACAGCTCACACTAAATTTAGAGGCCATTCTAACTCAACTAATCGCCATACCTGAGTACACAACATTCTTCTTCCTCTAGTTTATAACCTCCCTCCCTTCCTCCCTCTCTTGTCAGCTGTTGTTGGAGCTCAGAGAGGACAGAAGAAGAAGAGGTTGAGCAGAACATACTCCAAAGTAGAGCATTTAGTGGGCCAGTTAAAAACAGACCGGGGTAATGCGACAAAAAGTTGACTGTGCCCCTCCAACGGAATAACTATTTGTCAGCGTTTGTTACCGTTGGGAACAAAGGGGGTGGAGCCGGAAGTCCCATCAGAGACGTTTAAAGATGGTGACCTGATGTTTCGAACCTCTTGGGTCCAACAGCAAGTTAGCAGGTGAGGCTGAATGCTACTCAGCAGAAAAATGTGGTATGGTGACAACAGAGATTAATTCAGCTTTTGTTGGCCTGTTTCTATAACTTTAAGGGAGCTATTAAATGTAACTTGGCTAAATTCATTCAAGATGCATACATAGTGGGATTGTAAAGAGCTGTTTTGTAGATTTGTCCTCATGACAAAGGAAGGACATTGACTTTAATCTTCAAAAGCATTTTCAGTACCAGTCAAAAGTTTGGACACACCTACTCATTCAAGGGTTTTGTAGGATAATAGTGAAGACATCAAAACTATGAAATAACACATATGGAATCATGTAGTAACCAAAAAAAGTGTTAAACAAATCAAAAATTATTTTATGAGTAGGCACCCTTTGCCTTGATGATAGATTTGCACACTCTTGGCATTCTCTCAACAAGCTTCATGAGGAATGCTTTCCCAACCATCTTGAAGGAGTTCCCACATATACTGAGAACTTGTTGGCTGCTTTTCCTTCACTATGCGGTCCAACTAATCCCAAACAATCTCAATTGGGTTGAGGTTTGCTGATTATGGAGGCCAGGTTATCTGATGCAGCACTCCATCACTTTTCTTCTTGATCAAATAGCCTTTACATAGCCTAGAGGTGTGTTTTGGGTGATTGTCCTGTTGAAAAACAAATTATAGTCTCACTAAGCATTTATAGTCTCACTAATCACAAACCAGATGGGATGGTGTATCGCTGCAGAATGCTGTGGTAGCCATGCTGGTTAAGTGTCACCAGCAAAGCACCCCCACACCATCACACCTCCTCCTCCATGCTTTACGTGGGAACCACACATGCGTAGATAATTTGTTCACCTACTCTGCGTCTCACAAAGACACAGCGGTTGGAACCAAAAATCTAAAATTCGGGCTCATCAGACCAAAGGACAGATTTCCAACAGTCTAATGTCCATAGCTTGTATTTCTTGGCCCAAGCAAGTCTCTTCTTCTTATTGGTGTCCTTTAGTAGTGGTTTCTTTGCAGCAATTTGACCATGAATGCCTGATTCACACAGTCTCCTCTGAACAGTTGATGTTGAGATGTGTCTGTTACTTGAATACTGTGAAGCATTTATTTTGGCTGCAATTTCTGAGGCTGGTAACTCTAATGAACTAATCCTCTGCAGCAGAGGTAACTCTGGGTCTTCCTTTCCTGTGGCGGTCCTCATGAGAGCCAGTTTCATCATAGCGCTTGATGGTTTTTGAGACTGCACATGAAGAAACGTTCAACGTTCTTAATTTTACGCATCGACTGACCTTCATGTCTTAAAGTAATGATGGACTGTCATTTCTCTTTGCTTATTTGATATGTTCTTGACATAATATATGGACTTGGTCTTTTACCAAATAGGGCAATACTCTGTATAACACCTCTACCTTGTCACAACATAACTGATTGGCTCAAATGCATGAAGGAAAGAAATTCCACAAATTCACTTTTAACAAGGCACACCTGAAATGCATTCCAAGTGACTACCTCATGAAACTGGTTGAGAAAATGCCAAGAATGTGCAAACCTGTCATCAACGCAAAGCGTGGCTACTTTGAAGAATCTCAAATATATTTGGATTTGTTTTACACTTTTTTGGTTACTACATGATTCCATATGTGTCATTTTATAGTTTTGATGTCTTCACTATTATGCTACAATGTAGAAAATAGTAAAAATAAAGAAAAACCCTTGAATGAGTAGGTGTTTACATTTTTTACTGGTACGGTATGTGTTGAGTTTTCTAGGTCCCGTGTGGCTCAGTTGATAGAGCATGGTGCTTGCAATGCCTTCGATTCCCACGGGGTACCAGTATGAAAAAGTACCTAAATGCATACACTCACTAATGCAAGTCGCTCTGGATAAGAGTGTCTAGTAAATTGTAAGATATATTAATCCTAATACTGTTACTGACATAACATCAACCACTATTATTCAACACTATGGAGGCTTCACATAGAGATACTTCCAAAATGAAATTATTTTAAGTGCATTTAGTACTAAAACAGACATCGCTACAGTACATCAGCTAAATAAGACCTCAATTAAATTTTCAATTGCACACCCAACATAATATCTAATACGAAGCATTTCATTGATATTGATAACACAATTAGCATGCCCTCCACTGTGCCACTGTGAGAGATGAGGGAGATTGTGAGAATCTAATCAAACGCCCCCCCAGTCTGACACACTGACTGACCGAGAGGCCTGAGACCACTAATAGGCTCCTGTGCCACTCACCCAGTCTGGGTGGCAGTGAGTGTGTGTGTTTGTGTGCCTCTGTGTGTGTGTGTGTGTGTGTGTGTGTGTGTGTGTGTGTGTGTGTGTGTGTGTGTGTGTGTGTGTGTGTGTGTGTGTGTGTGTGTGTGTGTGCCAGCGTTAATGTCAGGGTGTGTGTACTGTATTGTCGGTCTAGTTGTCAGTGTGGGTGTGTGAGGAGTTGTCTAGTTGTCAGGGTGTGGGTGTGTGAGTGTCCTCACCTTAAAGGACTCCATGTCTGAGAGCAGACAGGCACTCTGCATGCGAGCGCGGAGGTGGGCACCCTCGGCTGACGTGCCCAGTTTGGCCAACACCTCCGACTGCTCCTCCAGCAGGTCCTCTGTCATGGGCGCCACTATGGAGTGGGAAAGAGAACATTCAGAGTTTCAGTGTGTTTTAGGGGATAAGTGTATGTATGAAGTAGCATGGGTGTGTGTGTGTGTTGCTTTTCAAGACACGGAAGCCGGAAACCAACCCTAAACATTTAACTATATGTGCCAGGAGATACAACACAGTACTTATTAGTGTGTGAGTGTGACACTAGGTTTGGCCCTGTCAGTTACTCTGAGCAGGACCGAGGACAGACTGACAGCTTGTCAGATTCATTAGGGCCCTGTGGAACACTGGAACACCTGAGGCACCTACAACCCCCTACCAAACCCCCATCAGCCCTGGCTAATGAACACTGCTTCTGTCTGGTAGAGCCATGTCCACAGTCCACAGTCCTGTCTAGTCTCCATGTTCCTAAAGGGCAACTGAACACTGCACAATGTTCGCTAAAGTCTGTCGCGGTTCCACAACTGGTAAGGCAAGTCATGATCACAGCCACTCAGGTTCATAAATCAAATGGTTGTTTGAATTAACACAAAATACTGAATGTAGAGGGGGGTCGGCCGAACTTGCTTGATGAATTCCCTTGCTTGATGAGTTCCCTTGCTCTTGTGAGTCACACAGAAAACACAGGTTCAATCCCCAGAGAGTTATGTACAAGAGTCACTAGTTCAGATAAAGCTGCTAAAATAAAAGTCCCTCATTTCATAGAGAATAAAAAGGTATTCTGATTCTGCACCCTGGCCAGGTCCTACTAATCACCCCAGACAGGCACCCAAAACAATGATTCTGCACCCTGGCCAGGTCCTACTAATCACCCCAGACAGGCACCCAAAACAATGATTCTGCACCCTGGCCAGGTCCTACTAATCACCCCAAACAGGCACCCAAAACAATGATTCTGCACCCTGGCCAGGTCCTACTAATCACCCCAGACAAGCACCCAAAACAATGATTCTGCACCCTGGCCAGGTCCTACTAATCACCCCAGACAGGCACCCAAAACAATGATTCTGCACCCTGGCCAGGTCCTACTAATCACCCCAGACAGGCACCCAAAACAATGATTCTGCACCCTGGCCAGGTCCTACTAATCACCCCAGACAGGCACCCAAAATAATGATTCTGCACCCTGGCCAGGTCCTACTAATCACCCCAAACAGGCACCCAAAACAATGACAAACAAAAAAAATCAAAGTACCCAAAACAACCACAAACAGGTACCCCAAACAACAAAGCATCTAAAACAGTGGCCAAAAACAACCAGACCGCAGATTTTTCACACAGTCGACCCGGGGATTTGAACCAGCAACCTTTAATTTACTGGCCCAACCGCTAGGCTACTGGGCACCCCACTATTATCACATTGTGATTCTTTGTGGTTGTTTTGGGTACTTTTGGGTATCCGTTTATGGTTGGTTATGGTTGTTTTGGGGTACTTTGGGGTTGTTTCGGGTACCTGTTCGTGGTTGTTTCAGGTACCTGTTTGTGGTTGTTTTGGGTACCTGTTCGTGGTTGTTTTGGGGTACTTTTGGGTTGTTTTGGGTACCTGTTTGTGGTTGTTTTGGGTACTTTTGGGTTGTTTTGCATACCTGTTCGTTGTTGTTTTGGGTACCTGTTCATGGTTGTTTTGGGTACCTGTTCGTGGTTGTTTTGGGTACCTGTTCATGGTTGTTTTGGGTACCTGTTCGTGGTTGTTTTGGGTACCTGTTCGTGGTTGTTTTGGGTACCTATTTGTGGTTGTTTTGGGGACCTGTTTGTGGTTGTTTTGCGTACCTGTTCGTTGTTGTTTTGGGTACCTGTTCGTGGTTGTTTTGAAAATTACAGGCCTCTCATCTTTTTAAGTGGGAGAACTTGAACAATTGGTGGCTGACTAAATACTTTTTTGCCCCACTGTACATACAGTGCCTTGCGAAAGTATTCGGCCCCCTTGAACTTTGCGACCTTTTGCCACATTTCAGGCTTCAAACATAAAGATATAAAACTGTATTTTTTGTGAAGAATCAACAACAAGTGGGACACAATCATGAAGTGGAACGACATTTATTGGATATTTCAAACTTTTTTAACAAATCAAAAACTTAAAAATTGGGCGTGCAAAATTATTCAGCCCCCTTAAGTTAATACTGTGTAGCGCCACCTTTTGCTGTGATTACAGCTGTAAGTCGCTTGGGGTATGTCTCTATCAGTTTTGCACATCGAGAGACTGACATTTTTTCCCATTCCTCCTTGCAAAACAGCTCGAGCTCAGTGAGGTTGGATGGAGTGCATTTGTGAACAGCAGTTTTCAGTTCTTTCCACAGATTCTCGATTGGATTCAGGTCTGGACTTTGACTTGGCCATTCTAACACCTGGAAATGTTTATTTTTGAACCATTCCATTGTAGATTTTGCTTTATGTTTTGGATCATTGTCTTGTTGGAAGACAAATCTCCGTCCCAGTCTCAGGTCTTTTGCAGACTCCATCAGGTTTTCTTCCAGAATGGTCCTGTATTTGGCTCCATCCATCTTCCCATCAATTTTAACCATCTTCCCTGTCCCTGCTGAAGAAAAGCAGGCCCAAACCATGATGCTGCCACCACCATGTTTGACAGTGGGGATGGTGTGTTCAGCTGTGTTGCTTTTATGCCAAACATAACGTTTTGCATTGTTGCCAAAAAGTTCAATTTTGGTTTCATCTGACCAGAGCACCTTCTTCCACATGTTTGGTGTGTCTCCCAGGTGGCTTGTGGCAAACTTTAAACGACACTTTTTATGGATATCTTTAAGAAATGGCTTTCTTCTTGCCACTCTTCCATAAAGGCCAGATTTGTGCAATATAAGACTGATTGTTGTCCTATGGACAGAGTCTCCCACCTCAGCTGTAGATCTCTGCAGTTCATCCAGAGTGATCATGGGCCTCTTGGCTGCATCTCTGATCAGTCTTCTCCTTGTATGAGCTGAAAGTTTAGAGGGACGGCCAGGTCTTGGTAGATTTGCAGTGGTCTGATACTCCTTCCATTTCAATATTATCGCTTGCACAGTGCTCCTTGGGATGTTTAAAGCTTGGGAAATCTTTTTGTATCCAAATCCGGCTTTAAACTTCTTCACAACAGTATCTCGGACCTGCCTGGTGTGTACCTTGTTCTTCATGATGCTCTCTGCGCTTTTAACGGACCTCTGAGACTATCACAGTGCAGGTGCATTTATACGGAGACTTGATTACACACAGGTGGATTGTATTTATCATCATTAGTCATTTAGGTCAACATTGGATCATTCAGAGATCCTCACTGAACTTCTGGAGAGAGTTTGCTGCACTGAAAGTAAAGGGGCTGAATAATTTTGCACGCCCAATTTTTCAGTTTTTGATTTGTTAAAAAAGTTTGAAATATCGTTCCACTTCATGATTGTGTCCCACTTGTTGCTGATTCTTCACAAAAAAATACAGTTTTATATCTTTATGTTTGAAGCCTGAAATGTGGCAAAAGGTCGCAAAGTTCAAGGGGGCCGAATACTTTCGCAAGGCACTGTACATACAGTACCAGTCAAACATTTGGACACACCTACTCATTACAAGGTTTATTTATTTGTACTACTTTCTACATTGTAGAATAACAGTGAAGACACAAAAACTATTAAATAACACACATGGAATCATGTGGTAAAGCTTTTTCATTATTTTGTCTTCTCTTGCTCTCATATACACTAGACTGTTTTTCAGGACTTCGAGCTTGGCTTAGTTTGATGAAATCATTCATATTATACCTGTGTTTTGAAGGGATAGTTCACCCAACAACCGTATTCCCTATTTAGTGCACTACTTTTGACCAGAGCCCTATGGGCCGTGGTCAAATGTTTGCACTGTATAAGGTATAGGGTGCTATTTAGTACGCAGAAGAGTTTGGAGGTATAAATAGTGGAGAGGCGGCCAAACACTTTACCCACTGAAGACTAATTCAACCCAGGGAAGGAAGGTGAGACTGCCGAGCAGAGCAAGTGTGTGTGAGCAGTGTGGAGCAGAGCCAATCCGCCTCATTACAAATGAAGTGGCATCGCCATGAATCTAAAACACCTATCTCTGCCTGCCCCCTCTCTTCCCCTACCCTATCCCTGCTGTTTAAAAGACAGAGAGAGGGAGGAGGAGTGTGAGAGGAGAGAGGAAGATGGATAGGGAGAAAGAGAAAAGGTGTTAGAGAAGGAGAGAGAGCGAGGAAATGTCTGAAAGGGACTAGAAGAAAAAGCAGAGATGGAGACAGATTCAGACAGAGACATACAGACATAGCACAGACATACAGACATAGCACAGACATACAGACATAGCACAGACATACAGACATAGCACAGACATACAGACATAGCACAGACATACAGACATAGCACAGACATACAGACATAGCACAGACATACAGACATAGCACAGACATACAGACATAGCACAGACATACAGACATAGCACAGACATACAGACATAGCACAGACATACAGACATAGCACAGACATACAGACATAGCACAGACATACAGACATAGCACAGACATACAGACATAGCACAGACATACAGACATAGCACAGACATACAGACATAGCACAGACATACAGACATAGCACAGACATACAGACATAGCACAGACATACAGACATAGCACAGACATACAGATAATCGATAGATGGATGTAGGAAGAGAGAGAGAGACAGAAGAGGAGAGAAAGTGTCATGGAGAGGACAGACAGCAAGAGAAAGACAAAAGAGAGGAAACAGACGTATTAAGGGATAGTGGGTGTGATATATGACTGATAGAGACACGTTTGGAGAAAGGTGTATGGAGGAGAAGGAGAGAGACAGATGAAGAAAAGACAAGTACAAAAATCTCCACATGATACACCAGCGTGTGTGTCTGTCTGTGTGTGTGTGTGTTTGTGTCTGGAGACGCCCATGCCCAGCCCACCAGAGGATCAGTCTTCTTGCCCTCTACTTCCCTGTGTTTGAGGGGTGCAAAATCCACTTAAACATCACTGGATTGATTGCTTTCATTTTACTCCTGCTTGTGCCCGTCTTGCTCGTGCCTGTAGTTTTTCCCCCGATAACATTACTACCGCGGAAGTGACCTGCCAAACACACCCCGGTAACGGCTGAAATGGGCTCAATGGAATACATTGTCTTTCCGTTGCATCTATAAGAACGCTAAAGCTTCGTCAGTGAATAAACGCATCGTCCCGACACTTACATCACAAGGAGAAGAAAAATGACAATTTTATTTGTATTTTTTTGTGGAATAGAACAAATTGAATTTAATACAGTTAAAATACTTAATAAATTAGATGAGCTGAACTGAAAGTAACTTCCGAAAATGAACACTCAGATTATAGTGATATATCTGACCTTCCAAACATTGTAAAGTATAGGTGTAATCTAGAGCCAATCGCGTTGATTTTTAACCCGAAGGTAATCTGCCATTGACACATTTGTCGAATTACGCAACAGAACGTGACAACAGTAATTAATGCGGCAGTCTAGACAGATCAGGTTAGCGCAGGTAGGCATGGACAGAGCACATTTTTGGTGGTTAACAGCCCTTTTCCACCCCTTTATGTTAATCTATCCCTATATATAGTCTACTATTATATTTATGCAAATGAGGCACATCTAACTTTCATTATTTTAATACAAAATATTTTTTACGAATACCTCATATCATTACAAAATGTATATATAATCTAAGAATTTTTTTAAAAATCTGATAATAAATTGAATACCCAAACTGTTATTATTTGTCTGTGCCATTAAAATGTTTTATGTGTCATAATTCAGTCAATATCTGATTCATTTTAGTTTGGAGTATCTTCATCCATTGTCCAACTGTGTGTGTGTGTGTGTGTGTGTGTGTGTGATGGAGATTGTGCACGGTCCAGACAGCCACCGCAGCAGCAGCCTCAGAGCCTGTGTGAAGCCGTCGGGCCGTTCTAGAAGAAGTGCTGACACTCGTTTATTTTACACTCACACTTTTCATCCATCTCTAACTCACCGCTCCACACAGCACATGATCGTTCCGCTCTCTTAACTAGGCAAGGCATCCATCCTCGCCTCGCCTTTTTCCAACATCTGCTATGTGTGTCTGTGTGTGTCCGGGGTCGTCTTTGTGTGTGTGGATAGAAACTGACTTCAGACAGCCTGGGCCACACTCTCCCCTCCTCAGTGACCGCCTATCGCCTCGTGTTAATCATTGACGAGGGTCAGCCTCAACCCATTGCATTAATTAGCTCTACTTTTCAGCCCCATCTATAATTGATGAGGAGGAGAGGAGCTACAAATCACTCCAGGAGCTGGGCTCTGGGTTCACTCAAACAGCAGGGAGAGAGGGAGGGACGGAGGGGGGGGGGGGGCACGGAGGGAGGGAGGGAGACACGGAGGGAGGGAGGAGGGACAAAGGGAGGGAGTACACAGAAGGGAAGGACGCAGGTTGGGAGGGAGGAGACACACTCACAGCATAGAGGCTAAATCAGTGGTGGTCACCACATTTGAGAAGACATTGCCTTTATAATAAGATGTATTATAGTAGCTATCTGCCCCCAAAAGCCTTTGACAATTAGAGGCTGAGCACTAATGCTTTTTGTGGAGTTGATTCTGTCAGTCTCGGTGTCACGTCATGCTTCTCATTACCATACTTATTAAGATCAACCCTTTATCTGTGACTTTTAAAGATAATTAGGGGTTTTATATTACAACTGTGATTTATTACAAGTCTGTGAAAAATGAAATATGCACTGTGTGCATGTACTGAATTCGTCAGGTACTGCGTTAAAGTGATTTATGGTACCACAGTAACAATGAGTTACTGGATCGTTACAATATAGTAATGAATAGATCAATGTGTTAGACTGGTGCAGATTGTACAGTAATCTACAATGGCTGGCTGTGTGTCTAAACAGTGCCATTGATAACGATATGGTAGGTATTTGAACATACACTATATATACAAAAGTATGTGGACACCCCTTCAAATTAGTGGATTCAGCTATTTCAGACGCACCCGTTGCTGACAGGTGTATAAAAATCGAGCACACAGCCATGCATTCTCCATAGACAAACATTGGAAGTAGAATGGCCTTACTGAAGAGCTCAGTGCCTTTCAACGTGGCACCGTCATAGGATTCCTTTCCAACAAGTCAGTTTGTCAAATTTCTGCCCTGCTAGAGCTGTCCAGTCAATTGTAAGTGTTGTTATTGTGAAGTGGAAACGTCTAGGAGTAACAACGGCTCAGCCACAAAGTGGTAGGCCACACAAGCTCACAGAACGGGACCGCTAAGTGCTGAAGCGCATGGCACATAACATTGTCTGTCCTCAGTTACAACACTCACTACCGAGTTCCAAACTACCTCGGGAACCAACGTCAGCACAATAACTGTTCGTTGGGAGCTTCATGAAATGGGTTTCCATGACTGAGCAGCTGCACACAAGATCGCCATGTACAATGCCAAGAGTCGGCTGGAGTGCTGTAAAGCTCACCACCATTGGACTCTGGAGCAGTGGAAACGCGTTCTCTGGAGTGATGAATTACACTTCACCATCTGGCAGTCCCACGGACAAATCTGGGTTTGGCGGATGCCAGGAGAACGCTACCTGCCCCAATGCGTAGTGCCAACTGTAAAGTTTGATGGAGGAGGAATAATGGTCTTGGGCTGTTTTTCATGGTTCGGGCCACGCCCCTTAGTTCCAGTGAAGGGGAATATTAACCCTACAGCATACCAGACATTCTAGATGTTTCTGTGTTTCCAACTTTCTGGCAACAGGTTTTTCATGACAACAGTTTTTTTTTATTTAACCTTTAATTAACTAGGCAAGTCAGCTAAGAACAAATTCTTACTTACAATGACGGCCTAGGAACAGTGGATTAACTGCCTTGTTCAGAGGCAGACGACGGAGTTTTACCTTGCCAGCTCGGGGATTCGATCTAGCAACCTTTCGGGTTACTGGCCCAACGCTCTAACCACTAGGCTACCTGTGCACATGTCCCCGTGCACAAATATCGAGGTCCATATAAAAATGGTTTGTTGCGATCGGTGTGGAAGAACTTGACTGGCCTGCACAGAGCCCTGACCTCAACCCCATCGAACACCTTTGGGATGAATTGGAACACGCCCAACATCAGTGCCCAACCTCCCTAATGCTCTTGTGGCTGAATGGAAGCAAGTCCCCGCAGCAATGTTCCAACATCTAGTAGAAAGCCTTCCCAGAAGAGTGGAAGCTGTTATAGCAGCAAAGGGGGGACCAACTCCAATTTGCTTACCGCCCCAATAGGTCCATAGACAACGCAATCGCAACCACACTGCCCTAACCCATCTGGACAAGAGGAATACCTATGTGAGAATGCTGTTCATCGACTACAGCTCAGTATTTAACACCATAGTACCCTCCAAACTCGCCATCAAGCTCGAAACCCTGGGTCTCAACCCCGCCCTGTGCAACTGGGTACTGGACTTCCTGAAGGGCCGCCCCCAGGTGGTGAGGGTAGGTAACAACATCTCCACCCCGCTGGTCCTCAACACTGGGGCCCCACAAGGGTGCGTTCTGAGCCCTCTCCTGTACTCCCTGTTCACCCACGACTGAATGGCCATGCACGCCTCCAACTCAATCATCAAGTTGCAGAAGACACTACAGTGGTAGGCTTGATTACCAACAACGACGAGACGGCCTACAGGGAGGAGGTGAGGGCCCTCGGAGTGTGGTGTCAGGAAAATAACCTCACACTCAACGTCAACAAAACTAAGGAGATGATTGTGGACTTCAGGAAACAGCAGAGGGTGCACCCCCCTATCCACATCGAGGGGACAGTAGTGGAGAGGGTAGTAAGTTTTAAGTTCCTCTGCGTACACATCACGGACAAACTGAATTGGTCCACCCACACAGACAGTGTGGTGAAGAAGGCGCAGCAGCGCCTCTTCAACCTCAGGAGACTGAAGAAATTTGGCTTGTCACCAAAAGCACTCAAACTTTTACAGATGCACAATCGAGAGCATCCTGTCGGGCTGTATCACCGCATGGTACGGCACCTGCTCCACCCACAACCGTAAGGCTCTCCAGAGGGTAGTGAGGTCTAAACAACGCATCACTGGGGGCAAACTACCTGCCCTCCAGGACACCTACACCACCCGATGTCACAGGAATGCCAAAAAGATCATCAAGGACATCCAGAAGGCGAGGTCAGTACAGGTGCATCAAAGCAGGGGCCGAGAGACTGAAAAACAGCTTCTATCTCAAGGTCATCAGACTGTTAAACAGCCATCACCAACATTGAGTGGCTGCTGCCAACATACTGACTCAACTCCAGCCACTTTAATATTGGAAAAATTGATGTAAAAAATGTATCACTAGTCACTTTAAACAATGCCACTTAATATAATGTTTACATACCCTACATTATTAATCTCATATGTATATACTGGACTCCATACCATCTACTGCATCTTGCCTATGCCGTTCTGTACCATCACAAATTCATATATCTTTTTGTACATATTCTTCATCCCTTTACACTGTAGAAAGAACTTTTGACTGGTACTGTACGCAATATACCCAAGTGACATGGGTGTACAGGGGTGTGGTGCTTGTATTACAGTATATACGGTAATATACCTGAACGAAAGAGATATATAGGGGTGTGCACTACATTATATAGAGTATTATAAACTGGGTGGTTCAAGCCCTGAATGCTGATTGGCTGATAAGCTGTGGAATATCAGACCGTATACCACGGGTATGACAAAACATATATTTTTACTGCTTTAACTACGTTGGTTTATAATAGCAATAAGGCACCTCAGGGGGTGTGGTATATGGCCAATATACCACGGCTATGGGCTGTATCCAGGCACTCTGCGTTGCGTCGTGGTATATTGGCCATATACCACACCCCCCTCTGGCCTTATTGCTTAAATATACCTGAGTGACAGGGATGTACAGGGGTTCCGTGGAGTTGAGCAGGGTCAACTTCCCGTGTGGGTGGAGCCGACCCTCCGGCTTGCCCACCTTGGCCCCGTCCTCTTTAGCCCCGCCCTTCTTGTCGTCTGTAGAGGGACCGTCCTTCACCACCTCTGTGTCCCTCAGACACTCAAAGAACTCGTCTTCGCTCTCGCTGTAGCTCCACGTGTCCCGTGACTTCCCAGGAGACACCTCTATCGCGCCCACCACCGTTGCCGCACTCTCCGTTCCCAGGCACCCATTCTCGACCCTGACACTTTTCTCTCCCTCTTTCTCCCTCCTTTTGCCATTTTCCTCCCGTCATCCCTCGCTCTTTTCCTCTCGGTGCAGCAGTTGAGCATTTTGGAGAAAGACACAAGCAGCAGAGGGCAAGCTTTTGGGAGGTATGTGTGTTTTGCGCGCGTGTGTGTAATTCTACCCGGTACAACCTTATCCCTTTGGCCCTTATCGAGCCATTTCTCCTCAACATGTCCCTGTGTCCCCATAATTCTCCTTATGGGCACACGGGGACAGAGAGAGAAAGGCGAGAGAGAGGGAGGGAGCAGCGACGAGAGAGGGAGAGAGAGGGACTCAACAGCGACGAAAGCGAATGAGCGAGAGAGAGAGAGAGAGAGAGAGAGAGAGAGAGAGAGAGAAGGAGGGCAGCGACGAGAGAGAGAGAGAGAGAGAGAGGGAGCAGCGAGAGAGAGAGCAGCGAGAGAGAGATAGCAGTGAGAGAGAGAGAGAGAGAGAGAGAGAGAGAGAGAGAGAGAGAGAGAGAGCAGCGAGAGAGAGGTAGAGAGGGAGCAGAGAGAGTGAGAGAAGAGAGAGAGCAGAGAGGGAGCAGAGAGAGAGCAGAGAGAGAAAAGAGGAAGAAGCGGAGAGAGAGAGCAGAGAGAGAGAGGTCGGGAGAGAGAGAGAGCAGCGAGAGAGAGAGCAGCGAGAGCAGCGAGAGAGAGAGCAGCGAGAGCAGCGAGAGCAGCAAGAGAGAGGTCGGGAGAGAGAGAGAGCAGCGAGAGAGAGAGCAGCGAGAGAAAAGTGGAAGAAGCGGAGAGTGGGAAAGCAGAGAGAGAGAGAGAGCAGAGAGAGCAGAGAGAGAGAGAGAGAGAGAGATAGAGATTGGCTGATAAGCCGTGGTATATCAGACCGTATACCACGGGTATGACAAGAGCAGCGAGAGAGAGAAGGAGCAGCGAGAGAGAGAGAGAGAGAGAGAGGGGGAGCAGCGAGAGAGAGAAAGAGAGGGAGCAGCGAGAGAGAGAGAGAGAGAGGGAGCAGCGAGAGAGAGAGAGAGAGAGAGAGAGAGAGGGTGAGGGAGCAGCGAGAGAGAGAGAGGGAGCAGTGAGAGAGAGAGAGAGAGAAAGAGAGAGAAAGAGAGAGAGAGAGAGAGAGAGGGAGCAGAGAGAGAGAGAAGCGAGAGAGAAATAGAGAGAGGGAGAGCGGAGCAAGAGAGAGAGAGCAGCAAGACAAAGAGGGAGCAGCCAGAGAGAGAGAGAGCAGCAAGAGAGAGAGGGAGCAGCCAGAGAGAGAGAGAGAGAGCAGCAAGAGAGAGAGAGGGAGAGGGAGCAGTGAGAGAGAGAGAGAGAGAGAGAGAGAGGGAGCTGTGAGAGAGAGCCCATAAGGAGAACTAGAGGAAGAGAGCGAGGGATGACGGGAGGAAAATGGCAAAAGGAGGGAGAAAGAGGGAGAGAAAAAAGTCAGGGTTGACCGAGAATGCCTGGTGCCTGGGACAGGAGAGTGCGGCAACGGTGGTGGGCGCAATAGAGGTGTCTCCTGGGAAGTCACGGGACACGTGGAGCTACAGCGAGAGCGAAGACGAGTTCTTTGAGTGTCTGAGCGGCACAGAGGTGGTGAAGGACGGTCCCTCTACAGACGTCAAGAAGGGCG
Organism: Oncorhynchus clarkii lewisi; assembly: GCF_045791955.1. Lineage (NCBI taxonomy): Eukaryota > Metazoa > Chordata > Actinopteri > Salmoniformes > Salmonidae > Oncorhynchus > Oncorhynchus clarkii. Next base: position 40,449,314 of record NC_092168.1, on the reverse strand, counting down.
GGGCTAAAGAGGACAGGGCCAAGGCGGGCAAGCCGGAGGGTCGGCTCCACCTACACGGGAAGTTGACCCTGCTCAACTCCACGGAACCCCTGTACATCCCTGTCCCTCAGGTATATTTAAGTAATAAGGCCAGAGGGGGGTGTGGTATATGGCCAATATACCACGACGCAACGCAGAGTGCCTGGATACAGCCCTTAGCCGTGGTATATTGGCCATATACCACACCCCCTGAGGTGACTTATTGCTATTATAAACCAACGTAGTTAAAGCAGTAAAAATATATGTTTTGTCATACCCGTGGTATACGGTCTGATATTCCACGGCTTATCAGCCAATCAGCATTCAGGGCTTGAACCACCCAGTTTATAATACTCTATATAATGTAGTGCACACCCCTATATATCTCTTTCGTTCAGGTATATTACCGTATATACTGTAATACAAGCACCACACCCTTGTACACCCATGTCACTTGGGTATATTGCGTACAGTACCAGTCAAAAGTTTGGGGACACCTACTCATTCAAGGGTTTTTCTTTATTTTTACTATTTTCTACATTGTAAAATAATAGTGAAGACATCACATGGTTAGCAGATGTTAATGCGAGTGTAGCGAAAGGCTTGTGCTTCTAGTTCCGACAATGCAGATATTAACCAACGAGTAATCTAACCTAACAATTTCACAACAACTACCTTATACACACAAGTGTAAAGGGATGAAGAATATGTACATAAAAATATATGAATGAGTGATGGTACAGAACGGCATAGGCAAGATGCAGTAGATGGTATAGAGTACAGTATATACATATGAGATGAATAATGTAGGGTATGTAAACATATAAAAGTGGCATTGTTTAAAGTGGCTAGTGATACATTTTTTACATCAATTTTTCCAATATTAAAGTGGCTGGAGTTGAGTCAGTATGTTGGCAGCAATCACTCAATATTAGTGGTGGCTGTTTAACAGTCTGATGGCCTTTTTTAGTCTCTCGGTCCCTGCTTTGATGCACCTGTACTGGTCTTCCTGTGACATTGGGTGGTGTAGGTGTCCTGGAGGGCAGGTAGTTTGCCCCCGGTGATGCGTTGAGAGAGAGAAAGGGAGCAGCGAGAGAGAGAGAGAGAGAGAAGCGAGAGAGAGAGAAGCGAGAGAGAGAGAGAGCAGCGAGAGAGAGAGAGAGAGAGAGAGAGCAGCGAGAGAGAGAGCAGAGAGAGAGAGAGAGAGAGAGAGAGAGAGAGCGAATCGAGAGAGAGAGAGAGAGAGAGAGAGAGAGAGAGAGAGAGAGAAGCGAGAGAGAGAGAGAGAGAGAGAGAGAGAAAGAGAGAGAGAGAGCAGCCAGAGAGAAAGAGAGAGAGAGAGAGAGCGAGAGAGAGAGAGAGAGAGGGAGCAGCGAGAGAAAGAGAGAGAGAGCAGCGAGAGAGAGAGAGAAAGAGAGAGAGAGAGAGAGAGAGAGAGAGAGAGAGAGAGGGTGAGGGAGCAGCGAGAGAGAGAGAGAGGGAGCAGCAATAAGAGAGAGAAGAGAGAGAGAGCAGAGAGAGCAGAGAGAGAGAGCAGGGAGAGAGAGAGCAGAGAAAGAGAGCAGCAAGAGAGAGAGCAGCGAGAGAGAGAGAGGGAGCAGCAATAAGAGAGAGCACAGTGAGAGAGAGAGAGAGAGCAGCGAGAGAGAGAGAAAAGAGAGAGAGAGCAGCGAGAGAGAGAGCAGAGAGAGAGAGCAGGGAGAGAGAGAGCAGAGAGAGAGAGCAGCGAGAGAGAGAGAGCAGAGAGAAAGAGAGAGGGTGAGGGAGCAGCGAGAGAGAGAGATAGAGAGAGAGAGAGAGAGAGGGAGCAGCAATGAGAGAGAAGAGAGGGACACAGTGCTGCCTGGAAGCCTCTTCCTCTTATTAAAGTGATTGCAGTTAAAGAGGCTCTCACTGCTCTCCGCCTCGACTTTCCAGAAAGATATTACCTCTCTTTCCCTCTCACCCTCCCACTCTCCCTGTCTCTCTGGGCATCTTTATTACCACCTCTCTCCCTCCTTCCCTCTTTCTATTCTTCTCTCTTTCTCTCTCCATCCTTTCCTCCCCCAGGTGAGGAGTGGGTGGCTGAATAAGAAAAGTGTTTATGGGTCTATCTGGGCTATCTGCAGACGTCTGGCAGGGCTGTGGGGCTAGGCAGTGCTCACTCTCTCCATCCTTCCATCTCTCCCTCTCAACTCACTCCATCTCTCCCTCTGCTCCCTGTCGACTCACTCTCTCGTCCCTCTCCATCTCTCCCTCCGCACCCTGTCGACTCACTCACTCCCTCATCATCATCATCATAAGACATTAGTATCCGTTGGCTGAAGCTCACCATTCTGTTCTGACGTTCTTAAATCATCCCCTCCAGGATCAATTTACACTAAATTCAGCAAACTCTCTGAGGAGAAATGTACCAATTCTGCACTACAAGTATCTCTGCCAGACTAATATGCAAAACAAAAAAAAGAAAGATCCTGGTGTACAGTCGTGGCCAAAATTTTTCAGAATGACACAAATATTAATTTTCACAAAGTTTTCTGCTCCAGTGTCTTTAGATATTTTTGTCAGATGTTACTATGGAATACTGAAGTATAATTACAAGCATTTCATAAATTTCAAAGACTTTTATTGACAATTACATGAAGTTGATGCAAAGAGTCAATATTTACAGTGTTGACCCTTCTTTTTCAAGACCTCTGTAATCCGCCCTGGCATGCTGTCAATGAACTTCTGGGCCACATCCTGACTGATGGCAGCCCATTCTAGCATAATCAATGCTTGGAGTTTGTCAGAATTTGTGGGTTTTTGTTTGTCCACTCGCCTCTTGAGGATTGACCACAAGTTCTCAATGGGATTAAGGTCTGGGGAGTTTCCTGGCCATGGACCCAAAATATCGATGTTTTGTTCCTAGAGCCACTTAGTTATCACTTTTGCCTTATGGCAAGGTGCTCCATCATGCTAGAAAATGCATTGTTCGTCACCGAACTGTTCCTGGATGGTTGGGAGAAGTTGCTCTCGGAGGATGTGTTGGTAACATTCTTTATTCATGGATGTGTTCTTAGGCAAAATTGTGAGTGAGCCCACTCCCTTGGCTGAGAAGCAACCCCACACATGAATGGTCTCAGGATGCTTTACTGTTGGCATGACACAGGACTGATGGTAGTACTCACCTTGTCTTCTCCGGACAAGCTTTTTTCCGGAATCCCCAAACAATCTGAAAGGGGATTCATCAGAGAAAATGACTTTACCCCAGTCATCAGCAGTCCGATCCCTGTACCTTTTGCAGAATATCAGTCTGTCCCTGATGTTTCTCCTGGAGAGAAGTGGCTTCTTTGCTGCCCTTCTTGACACCAGGCCATCCTCTCAAAGTCTTCGCCTCACTGTGCATGCAGATGCACTCACATCTGCCTGCTGCCATTCCTGAGCAAACTCTGTACTGGTGGTGCCCTCATCCCGCAGCAGAATCAACTTTAGGAGACGGTCCTGGAGCTTGCTGGACTTTCTTGGGCGACCTGAAGCCTCCTTTTGTGGCAGGGCTGAAATGCAGTGGAAATGTTTTTGGGGGATTCAGTTAATTTGCATGGCAAAGAGGGCTTTGCAATTAATTGCAATTCATCTGATCACTCTTCATAACATTCTGGAGTATATGCAAATTGCCATCATACAAACTGAGGCAGCAGACTTTGTGAAAATTAATATTTGTGTCATTCTCAAAACTTTTGGCCACGACTGTACAGGTAGCTTCTGCTATCATCATATTAATACATATTAATCCATTTTAATCCATTCTTCCTAAACAATTAATTTCGGCATTCAGATTGCTTTTGTGCTGGATTAATGCTTTCATGTAGCTATTGTTCATGTTGGTGTGTTGGGCTTTATCAAAGACTTTGCAGAGTACTTTGCTGTTGTTGCAGGCCTTCAAGGGGGAAGAGGACATCTCTGACAAAGCCTATTTGGACTAAGTGAACAGACTTAGTAATAATTATAGCGAGGTCTGTATCTATACAGTTGATAGACTGGACCCAACTGTGCACATATGGACCTCACTGCATTGATTACTGAGGTTGTTCACACAGTAAACTACAGACTATTAAAAATGTATGATCGGTTAGTTACCTGGAGTTTCTGGTGGAGGAGACAGCAGAGGAGGTCTGGGGAACCACCGGCCAGTCTGAATCAGAGGAGACAGCAGAGGAGGTGTGGGGGACCACCGACCAGTCTGAATCAGAGGAGACAGCAGAGGAGGTGTGGGGGACCACCGGCCAGTCTGAATCAGAGGAGACAGCAGAGGAGGTGTGGGGGACCACCGACCAGTCTGAATCAGAGGAGACAGCAGAGGAGGTCTGGGGAACCACCGGCCAGTCTGAATCAGAGGAGACAGCAGCGGAGGTCTGAGGGACCACCGACCAGTCTGAATCAGAGGAGACAGCAGAGGAGGTCTGGGGAACCACCGGCCAGTCTGAATCAGAGGAGACAGCAGCGGAGGTCTGGGGGACCACCGACCAGTCTGAATCAGAGGAGACAGCAGAGGAGGTGTGGGGGACCACCGACCAGTCTGAATCAGAGGAGACAGCAGAGGAGGTGTGGGGGACCACCGGCCAGTCTGAATCAGAGGAGACAGCAGAGGAGGTGTGGGGGACCACCGGCCAGTCTGAATCAGAGGAGACAGCAGAGGAGGTGTGGGGGACCACCGGCCAGTCTGAATCAGATGAGACAGCAGAGGAGGTCTGGGGGACCACCGACCAGTCTGAATCAGAGGAGACAGCAGAGGAGGTCTGGGGAACCACCGGCCAGTCTGAATCAGAGGAGACAGAAGCAGAGGAAGTGTGGGGGACCACCGACCAGTCTGAATCAGAGGAGACCTCAGAGGAGGTGTGGGGACCACCGGCCAGTCTGAATCAGAGGAGACAGCAGAGGAGGTCTGGGGGACCACTGTCCAGTCTGAATCAGAGGAAACAGGCATGATGATGATGATGATTCAGTGTACTGTCACAGTGTATATCCTCAACCTCATTATTGATGGGATTCCAGTTCAGGTTCAATCCAATGTTTTTCTATTACAGAACCCTTCAGGAATTGACTGGGTGGATGTCTGAGTAGATGTCTATTAAAATGGACAAATACCATATGAACTTAAATTGACAGGAATATAAATGGATTTGATCCCAATCGATGCTGTGCTTGTTACTGTGTCCCATTAGGTAGCAATCGAAGGTGTTATAATCTGGGGTCTTATTCATCGGGGCACACCGAAGCAAAAGGGAAAACAGAAAATATATAGTTTTTTACTGGACTAGTTCAGTCCATTTTCTTCTGTTTGTTGCGTAATGAATTGGACCATGTTCTCACCAGAAGACTAGGTAGTTTAGAATTGGTCCTAATGATAAATCTGTTGTTGTTTCCCCTATTGGGGAGTAATAGAAAGTGTAACAATCAATCAATCCAGCTAAAATCTGGTTCTTCTCACCCATAGACGAGGTCGTTGTTCTCCCAACAGTATCTCATCCCCAGGACAAACTTCTGCCAGAGGTGAGCCACGGGCCGGACCCCTCCACGGTAGAAGTTAACCAGACACAGAGCCAGGAGGTACGCTACACTGTTACTAGGAGCAGACTTCAGCTGGTTGTACAGGCTCTGAGGGGGGTGGGGGAGTACAATCATCACACAGTATTGCAGAAAATGACACTAATCAAATATTTTTTTCTGACATTTTCTTGACAATTGGAAATTGTATTTCTGAGTTTAATCAGACAAGTTCAAGTATTTCAAAATGTTTCTCCAATGGCATAACTACTGAACACAGCCCTGGAGTGCAGTGTGACACAGTGACTACTGAACACAGCCCTGGAGTGCAGTGTGACACAGTGACTACTGAACACAGCCCTGGAGTGCAGTGTGTCTGACACAGTGACTACTGAACACAGCCCTGGAGTGCAGTGTGTCTGACACAGTGACTACTGAATACAGCCCTGGAGTGCAGTGTGTCTGACACAGTGACTACTGAACATAGCCCTGGAGTGCAGTGTGTCTGACACAGTGACTACTGAATACAGCTCTGGAGTGCAGTGTGTCTGACACAGTGACTACTGAACACAGCCCTGGAGTGCAGTGTGTCTGACACAGTGACTACTGAACACAGCCCTGGAGTGCAGTGTGACACAGTGACTACTGAACACAGCCCTGGAGCGCAGTGTGACACAGTGACTGCTGAACACAGCCCTGGAGCGCAGTGTGACACAGTGACTACTGAACACAGCCCTGGAGCGCAGTGTGACACAGTGACTACTGAACACAGCCCTGGAGTGCAGTGTGACACAGTGACTACTGAACACAGCCCTGGAGCGCAGTGTAACACAGTGACTACTGAACACAGCCCTGGAGTGCAGTGTGACACAGTGACTACTGAACACAGCCCTGGAGCGCAGTGTGACACAGTGACTACTGAACACAGCCCTGGAGCGCAGTGTGACACAGTGACTACTGAACACAGCCCTGGAGCGCAGTGTGAAACAGTGACTACTGAACACAGCCCTGGAGCGCAGTGTGACACAGTGACTACTGAACACAGCCCTGGAGTGCAGTGTGTCTGACACAGTGACTACTGAACACAGCCCTGGAGTGCAGTGTGACACAGTGATCGTGTGGTAAAGCACAGACAGCAGACCTACATAGTCGTCAGAATCCTTCTCTTCTGGTTCCCCGTCGGTGTGTGATGGAGCAGCCTTTCTCTCGCTGTTCTCTGATGATGGTTTACCTTTGGCTGCGTCTGGGAAGAGATACTGACACCATACACACACAAATATAAGCTTACATACTCTCTCGTACATGGGAACATCCATTTCCTTACCTTGACACAAAACATCTCTGAAGGAACAATCCTGCTACGAACCGAGCGTCTGATTTGAATGTTTTATCTAACAACTGTCTGACTTACCACTGAGCCTCTAACACAGGGTTTCCTGAACTCGGTCCTACCCCAGCACTACACAAAACTTGATGATGTTGAGATTTCAATCAGCTGTGTAGTGCTGGGGGGGGGGGGGGGGGGGGGGGCTAGACCAATGGTTTGGGAAAACCTGGTCTAGGCCAATGGCAGTGTGAGCAAGTAGGGAATAAGGTACTGCTTGAGCAATAGCTTCACGGCTGATCAAGAAGCTGTTCACACAGCAGGGCCAGTAACTGAGGAGTCTGGCTGAAGACTCTCCTGCTCTCCTCTTGTGTAGTACGATGTCAGCCAGCCTAAATCACCATATGCCTTTAGAAGGTAAGAGTGTGTGTGTGTGTGTGTGTGTGTGTCTGTGTGTCCGTTGTCATGCCTGCTCTCTCTCACCAGCAGTATAGAGTTGAGCACGTCATTTCTGAGCGGTGATTCGTCAATGCGGCGGTGGCGCCGTTAGCGGGCGCTGTACCATGTTGGAGACAGACAGCTTGGGGATGGGCACGGCTGTGGGCTCCGTCAGTTTAGACAGGGCTGATGTCGTCTAATGAGGAGAGAGTGGAGGGGGAGGGACAGAGAAGCCATTCACAGAGAGGGTGTGAGGGTGGGCTCTGACTGAGAAGAGAGCGTAATTCTCCCTTCACAAGCAAACAACAAGCCAAGAGTCCAGAGTGGCTTCTACTTCCCATCCTCTGCACTGACGTCTACACAAATCCCCCTAGGGAATACACCATATTGGTGTCCACATCACCAACAAACTAACATGGTCCGTGCACACCAAGACAGTCGTGAAGAGGGCACAACAAAACCTATTCCCCCTCAGGAGACTGAAAATATTTGGCATGGGTCCTCAGATCCTCAAAAGGTTCTACATCTGCACCATCGAGAGCATCACTGCCTGGTGTGGCAACTGCTCGGCCTCCGACCACAAGGCACTACAGAGGGTAGTGCGCACAGCCCAGTACATCACTGGGGCCAAGCTTCCTGCCATCCAGGGCCTCTATACCAGGCGGTGTCAGAGGAAGGCTCTAAACATTGTCAAAGTCTCCAGCCACCCTAGTCATAGACTGTTCTCTCTGCTACCGCAAGGCAAGCAGTACCGGAGCGCAAAGTCTTGGTCCAAGAGGCTTCTTAACAGCTCTTACCCCCAAGCCATAAGACTCCTGAACATCTAATCAAATGGCTACCCAGACTATTTGCATTGCCCCTCCCACCCTTTTACACCACTGCTACTCTCTGTTGTTATCATCTATGCATAGTCAATTTAATAACTCTACCTACATGTACATATTACCTCAATTACCTCGACTAATCAGTGCCCCTGCACATTGACTCTGTATATAGCCTCGCTATTGTTATTTTACTGCTGCTCTTTAATTACTTGTTACCTTTATTTCTTATTCATCTTTTTTTAAACTGCATTGTTGGTTAGGGGCTCGTAAGTAAGCATTTCACTGTAAGGTCTACCTACACCTGTTGTATTCAGCGCATGTTACTAATAAAATTTGATGTTGGAAAATTAAAGAAAGAGATGTTAAGACTATAGAGATACACCCCAGTAGCCATAGAACACATTACCTTCCTCCTCAAATAGACCTCTTCCCAGAATCTCCTCTGACTCCTTCTTGGAGCACAGCCTAAAGAACTCTGTCAGGAAGTCACCTGGGATGGAGAAGATGAGATCATTACTAGTTACCATAGCCACAAAGTCATAAAACCCACTTATTTCTACAATTGATCTTCTTAAAATGTGATTTTAAACCTACTCCTAACCTAAACCCCTAACCTTAACCAAACGGCTAACCGTTTGCCTAACCCTAACCTTAACCAAACTGCTAACCGTTTGCCTAACCCTAACCTTAACCAAACGGCTAACCGTTTGCCTAACCCTAACCTTAACCAAACTGCTAACCGTTTGCCTAACCCTAACCTTAACCAAACTGCTAACCGTTTGCCTAACCCTAACCTTAACCAAACGGCTAACCGTTTGCCTAACCCTAACCTTAACCAAACGGCTAACCATTTGCCTAACCCTAACCTTAACCAAACTGCTAACCGTTTGCCTAACCCTAACCTTAACCAAACTGCTAACCGTTTGCCTAACCCTAACCTTAACCAAACTGCTAACCGTTTGCCTAACCCTAACCTTAACCAAACGGCTAACCGTTTGCCTAACCCTAACCTTAACCAAACTGCTAACCGTTTGCCTAACCCTAACCTTAACCAAACGGCTAACCGTTTGCCTAACCCTAACCTTAACCAAACGGCTAACCGTTTGCCTAACCCTAACCTTAACCAAACGGCTAACCGTTTGCCTAACCCTAACCTTAACCAAACTGCTAACCGTTTGCCTAACCCTAACCTTAACCAAACGGCTAACCGTTTGCCTAACCCTAACCTTAACCAAACGGCTAACCGTTTGCCTAACCCTAACCTTAACCAAACGGCTAACCGTTTGCCTAACCCTAACCTTAACCAAACGGCTAACCGTTTGCCTAACCCTAACCTTAACCAAACTGCTAACCGTTTGCCTAACCCTAACCTTAACCAAACTGCTAACCGTTTGCCTAACCCTAACCTTAACCAAACGGCTAACCGTTTGCCTAACCCTAACCTTAACCAAACGGCTAACCGTTTGCCTAACCCTAACCTTAACCAAACGGCTAACCGTTTGCCTAACCCTAACCTTAACCAAACTGCTAACCGTTTGCCTAACCCTAACCTTAACCAAACTGCTAACCGTTTGCCTAACCCTAACCTTAACCAAACTGCTAACTGTTTGCCTAACCCTAACCTTAACCAAACGGCTAACCGTTTGCCTAACCCTAACCTTAACCAAACTGCTAACCGTTTGCCTAACCCTAACCTTAACCAAACGGCTAACCGTTTGCCTAACCCTAACCTTAACCAAACGGCTAACCGTTTGCCTAACCCTAACCTTAACCAAACGGCTAACCGTTTGCCTAACCCTAACCTTAACCAAACGGCTAACCGTTTGCCTAACCCTAACCTTAACCAAACTGCTAACCGTTTGCCTAACCCTAACCTTAACCAAACGGCTAACCGTTTGCCTAACCCTAACCTTAACCAAACGGCTAACCGTTTGCCTAACCCTAACCTTAACCAAACTGCTAACCGTTTGCCTAACCCTAACCTTAACCAAACGGCTAACCGTTTGCCTAACCCTAACCTTAACCAAACTGCTAACCGTTTGCCTAACCCTAACCTTAACCAAACGGCTAACCGTTTGCCTAACCCTAACCTTAACCAAACTGCTAACCGTTTGCCTAACCCTAACCTTAACCAAACGGCTAACTGTTTGCCTAACCCTAACCTTAACCAAACTGCTAACCGTTTGCCTAACCCTAACCTTAACCAAACGGCTAACCGTTTGCCTAACCCTAACCTTAACCAAACGGCTAACCGTTTGCCTAACCCTAACCTTAACCAAACGGCTAACCGTTTGCCTAACCCTAACCTTAACCAAACGGCTAACCGTTTGCCTAACCTTAACCAAACGGCTAACTGTTTGCCTAACCCTAACCTTAACCAAACTGCTAACCGTTTGCCTAACCCTAACCTTAACCAAACTGCTAACCGTTTGCCTAACCCTAACCTTAACCAAACGGCTAACCGTTTGCCTAACCCTAACCTTAACCAAACTGCTAACCGTTTGCCTAACCCTAACCTTAACCAAACGGCTAACCGTTTGCCTAACCCTAACCTTAACCAAACGGCTAACCGTTTGCCTAACCCTAACCTTAACCAAACGGCTAACCGTTTGCCTAACCCTAACCTTAACCAAACGGCTAACCGTTTGCCTAACCCTAACCTTAACCAAACTGCTAACCGTTTGCCTAACCCTAACCTTAACCAAACGGCTAACCGTTTGCCTAACCCTAACCTTAACCAAACGGCTAACCGTTTGCCTAACCCTAACCTTAACCAAACTGCTAACCGTTTGCTAACCCTAACCTTAACCAAACGGCTAACCGTTTGCCTAACCCTAACCTTAACCAAACTGCTAACCATTTGCCTAACCCTAACCTTAACCAAACGGCTAACCGTTTGCCTAACCCTAACCTTAACCAAACTGCTAACCGTTTGCCTAACCCTAACCTTAACCAAACGGCTAACCGTTTGCCTAACCCTAACCTTAACCAAACTGCTAACCGTTTGCCTAACCCTAACCTTAACCAAACTGCTAACCGTTTGCCTAACCCTAACCTTAACCAAACGGCTAACCGTTTGCCTAACCCTAACCTTAACCAAACGGCTAACCGTTTGCCTAACCCTAACCAAACGGCTAACCGTTTGCCTAACCCTAACCTTAAAGATGCACTATGCAGACATTTTAACTTTCATACATTTTTAAGATATAGCCAATTTTGACTTTGTGACTTTGTGGACGTTTATTTCAAATTCTAAAAGCTTTTTTTTTTGTCCATCAAATTTGACACTGAGTAAGTCAACATCTGAGTGAGCCTTTGGAACTCCTTTTGTATACATCTGATGGATGAGGGAGCATTTTAAACCAGGTTACATGGACATTCATAATATTCTATAGGATTTCTATAATATAGGATCAGTCATTTCTGTAAGGGGGGGGTCTAACTAACCGAGCAAGCGCGTGGGGTTGTCTGTGCTCCTGACTCGGACTGACAAATGAGGGGCCTGGAGTGGGTCCAGGTCACAGTGAGGTCGCACAGAGAGCACATAAGGTCAGACCACACAGGGGAGGGAGGTAAACTGGCCCTGGATCAGATCAGTGGTTCACATTTACCATTATAGTAAAGATTAGGCCTGAATATAGGCTATTAAACATGGGGCTCTGACAGGAAGAGAAGAGTCATTGTTATTGTGGTTTACTTTACAACCAGATATTGACCTGGTGTTCATTTAGAGACTATGTAGTGGAAAGTAATTACCTGATAATTATCTATTGACTTTTTGCTTTATTTTGGATCCTTGAAATAAGAACCACTGAGTATCAGTTGCCATATAATATCTATTACCCAGTCAGCCAGTCAGGGTACCATTTCAGTTGACAAGTTGACCCGAGGCAAGTCACATCTTCTCTAAAACCCCAAAATATTATATTCTACCCCAGAACGCCCTAAGGGGATTCACCACTAAATACAACCTACAAAATAAACCCAAAAACAGTCTTTGAAAGAGGACCATCTTGTTTTTGACAGGCTAATCTAAATGTTTCTGCATCCAGGTGCAGAAATCTCTGATTCCCTTCAAAGAAACTCTTTATACAATGGAGCTCAAGCACATTTAGGATGGAGGGACTTGAAGAAAAACACCATTAATATGAAGCGATGGCTCACTGAGCACCATTTCATCACTAAACTGAAAAGCGTAAAATCATTCGGCATGAATTAATTTCAGCTTTAATGCAGTTGAACGAGCGAGCGGTGTTGCTGGGGCTGAGGTACTTGTTATATCCTCTCCCACACACCTCCTCCACAATCGCCCTCTCAAACACCTACACTGTCTGGCACACAAGATATTAATGTGGGGAACAACCTTTCAGTGTTCCAAAGGTATGAAGAACTTGTTATACTAACCTGGATGTTCTTTCTTTCTCTCCATCTACCTCAATGCTCACTTGCTTTATAAGCTCAACCAGGATAGTGATTCTATTTATTGAAAATGACACCTCTATATTTGCTGTCATTTGGTAAGAGGACAAACAATGTTTTTGATAGATCGTATCTCAGGCTGTTAAGATGTTCCATCAATGTGTGTCAACCAGCAGGTCAGAGGGGAGGGAGGGAGTGTGGTGGTTGACACTCACGAGTACACGTCGTTATCCACCATGATACCTTCTGTCGGGTGGGGCCAGGTGGTCAATAGGTGAAGCTCACTGAGACAACAATGAAAGAAAATACAAATTTGTTTGTTTTGCTTTATAAACGTCTCACTATAAGCTACAGTTTGGTCAATAATGAATTAAAGGTTCATGCCAAAGACGTCAAGAATACACGTGAACAATGAGATAAATCTCTCTAAATCAAGCAAGCTTTGACATGTCGTCATGGCTACATCAGTCCTACCTGATTGGATCCTCACACGCTCCGAACGGCAGCTTCCCAAACTCCACCCCTCCCACCTCCCCTCTGAGGAGACCGTCGAAGTCTGGAGGCAACGGAAAAAAACACACTTGCACCTTTTACAGTTCAATCATGACTTTGATTCAACTCCCAATACTTTCCCTTAGAGGTAGCAAGAAGAACCAAAACTGTGAACACTTCCTATGCTTTTTCATCCTCAATGCCTTGAAGGCAGGCAAATTCATAACAGTACAAACTAAAGGACCAAATATACTCTTGTGTCAAATATAAAAACCTCAAATTGACCCTCCACCCACTGCCATTCCTCTCAGGTCCCATTCAAGAGGAGCAGAAATATTGTCAGTTTGTGTGAGCCGTTTAAAAAGCTCTCTGACCTCCGACCTTGTACCGCCTTCCCTGCACTACTCAAAGACTCAAGCATCTATTTGCAACACTAAAATGTACCCCGGAGAGCAGCACTTAATATAACTGTGGGAAGAACCATCCACTATTGAATTTGGAGCAAAGAGAGAGTGAGTGGATTATATCAGTTTGCTAAAATGTTGGTCACGAGCACGTAGGCGGTGAACGACCAAAGCTTCCAAAACGCCCTGTGGGCTAGCCTAGTGGGGTACGAAATTATTGACACCCTTGATAATGATGACTGTATAAACTGAATAATTAAAATACTGAGCTATAATGTATGCTATTTTGCTTCCACCGGTCCTGGGGCCCTTGTCAACAGCGTCATTGAAATTTACAGAGTACCAGGATATTTTAGCCAAAAACCTGGTTGCCTCTGCCAGGAGGCTAAAATTGGACGCAAGTGGATCTTCCAGCAAGACAATAACCCCAAGCACACATCAAAATCCACAAAGAAATGGTTAATTGACCACAAAATAACACATTTTGCAATGCCCATCTCAGTCTCTGGACTTGAAACCCATTGAAAACCTGTGGTTTGAATTGAGGAGGGCCGTCCATAAAAGCAGACAAAGGATATCAAGCATCTGGTAGGATTATGTAAGGAGGAATGGTCTAAGATCCCTCCCAATGTGTTCTCCAACTCATTAAACATTTGAGAAAAAGGCTCAGTGCCATTTTCCTCACAAGGTGAGCTATTGAAAGGTATTGAAAACAGGGGTGTCAATCATTTTGACCCCTCCCTTTTTGAGAGAGAAAAAGTATTATTTGTTAAACAAAATATTTTTCTCTGAGCAATTGTATTAATATGCAATTATATAATTTCCACTTTTTTTTTTGCATACAATATAGGTCAGTATTTTTATGATTTATTATATTCAGTTATTTTTTCTCATCTTTATGAAGAGTGTCAATAACTTGTGTCAATAACTTCAGGCCCCACTGTTTGTCTAGCACCGTTTAGATTTCTGACTAGCACCGTTTAGTTGCCCTCCAAACTCCTTCCTGTCTCATATTTTGTGGTTTTACTGAACATATAGGATGAGGTTTTACTGAACAGATAGGGATGTGGTTTTACTGAACATATAGGATGAGGTTTTACTGAACAGATAGGGATGTGGTTTTACTGAACATATAGGATGAGGTTTTACTGAATAGATAGGGATGTGGTTTTACTGAACAGATAGGGATGTGGTTTTACTGAACATATAGGATGAGGTTTTACTGAACAGATAGGGATGTGGTTTTACTGAACATATAGGATGAGGTTTTACTGAACAGATAGGATGTAGTTTTACTGAACAGATAGGATGTGGTTTTACTGAACAGATAGGATGTGGTTTTACTGAACATATAGGATGAGGTTTTACTGAACAGATAGGATGTAGTTTTACTGAACAGATAGGATGTGGTTTTACTGAACATATAGGATGAGGTTTTACTGAACAGATAGGATGTAGTTTTACTGAACAGATAGGATGTGGTTTTACTGAACAGATAGGATGTGGTTTTACTGAACAGATAGGATGTGGTTTTACTGAACATATAGGATGAGGTTTTACTGAACAGATAGGATGTGGTTTTACTGAACAGATAGGATGTGGTTTTACTGAACAGATAGGATGTGGTTTTACTGAACAGATAGGATGTGGTTTTACTGAACAGATAGGATGTGGTTTTATAAAAGCAGACAGGAAAGGTAGGAGGAGTGCGACTGGGCTGGATTCAAACCCACATCAACTCTGGTATATAAGTGTGCCGGAGTTAGCGGCACGAATAACTAGACACATTCCTTCCTGTTTCGTGGGCTGAGTGGTTGTTGTGTGTACCTGGGGGCAGCTGAGGCCAGGAGTACTGCTGCCAGTCCTGCAGGACGTACGTGAAGCGGATAGCGATGTTGATGGGAGGACGAGGAGACAGGGGACAGACCTGAAGAACAACAGAGGAAATAGAAACATAAATAGAGACAAGGTTATGTAATATCTTGTGCTATCCATCATATCTAGCAGGGGGCTGGGTACCCAGACAAAGGGTCAGCCTAGTGCTGGACAACAACAAAAAACATACTTAATGAAGACTCGCCATTGAAAGTGAATCTTAGTCAAACACTAGGCTTACTCTCATTCAGGGAAACTGGACCTACCGTTAGTCTGGGGAAACCCATGTGAAAGAGCTAAAAGGTTCATGTTAGGCATGAAGTCAATTAGACCAGGTCCTTCCATACTCACCGTCTTGGACTTAAAGATGTCCAGCAGGCCTGAGAGGTGGTTGTATTGTCTGGGCACCTTGCGCAGGTGGACCATCTCAGGGTCTGTACGCGCCCCCGGTCCCTGGCACTCCCCATGGTACATCCTCCTCCACTTCTGCTGGACCTGAACAAACATCGGCACCTGGCTGTACGGCATCCACAGGGGAAATAGAGGACTTTAAAAAAAGGGAAGGTCACTTCAAACGTTGATGTTTTGTGGGAGAGCAGCCACACGTTGAAATCCTGTGGCTACTGTAACTACTCTCTGTTCTTGTGTCAAGATGAGTTAGTCACATGCCATCGGCAGTTAAGATCCAGCTATAGAAAGATTCCCGATTTGACTAATCTTTCAATTGGTTTGGGATTGAGGCATACATTTGGACCTGCACCACAGATGACGTTTGGTTTTGAAGTGACTTTAGAGACATGCCAGGAATCTCTGGTATCCATGTGGAAGAGCAGCCACAGGACTGAAATCCTGTAACTCCCTCCACAACCCTATTCTACCACCACAGCTACACAGCAGCACCTGGTGCACAGTAGAGGAACTACAGACAAAACATACGCCACCTAGTGGATTGAACAAGTAAATCATTTAATAATAAGCTTTGTTCCATTTTTTACATTTACGTTAGTCATTTAGCAGACGCTCTTATGCAGAGCGACTTTCAGTAATGAGCACATACATTTTCATACTTTTTTCCACCCACTTACTGACCTTGAATATTATTCTATTCAAAAGTATGTCATACTTTCTCTAATTTGAAGTCACAAAACAACATTATTTGTAATAAATGATACATGCATCAGTGACAGAACACGTGCTCATGAAGCTATGTGCTCATGAAGCTACGTGCTGATGATCTGATACATGCTTCCTCTTACTCTAACCATGTGTTGTTAATGTCTCTCTGCCACACAGTAAACTCCCAGAGAGACAGTGAAACCAGATGACCTTGCTACAGAGCCACAGAGCTACAGATCTACTGCTACCATCTTCCATTCAGCCCAGTGTTGCCATGGATACCAGCTGACCTACCGCAATACGTGATGCCACGGAGGGCTGTACTCACTTCCCACAGTGTTGCTATTTTAAAACATGGCTTGTGACATTATACAGAAACACACACAAAGAGAATGTTGCAACTCGCTGTGTGAATGTGTAGGAACCTCAGCATAGATTCATGATTAGCTATCATTGGCAGTATCAGCTCTTCTTAAATTTGTCAAAGCAAATTCTGTAACAAATTTGAACTTGATTTTCCAAAAGAACATAAACAGTTGCTGTATAACTGTGACTTATAGCAGTTACCGTTCCCAAAGAGACAGGAATATAATATTAGCTGAACACAGTATTCACTGTTGCTACGGTCACCTACCAGTCTGTTTTGGTAGGCGAGATGGAGCTACGGTCACCTACCAGTCTGTTTTGGTAGGCGAGATGGAGCTACGGTCACCTACCAGTCTGTTTTGGTAGGCGAGATGGAGCTACGGTCACCTACCAGTCTGTTTTGGCCAGAGAGATGGAGCTACTGTCACCTACCAGTCTGTTTTGGTAGGCGAGATGGCGCTACGGTCACCTACCAGTCTGTTTTGGTAGGCGAGATGGAGCTACGGTCACCTACCAGTCTGTTTTGGTAGGCGAGATGGAGCTATGGTCACCTACCAGTCTGTTTTGGTAGGCGAGATGGAGCTACGGTCACCTACCAGTCTGTTTTGGTAGGCGAGATGGAGCTACGGTCACCTACCAGCCTGTGTTGGCCAGAGAGATGGAGCTACGGTCACCTACCAGTCTGTGTTGGCCAGAGAGATGGAGCTATGGTCACCTACCAGTCTGTGTTGGCCAGAGAGATGAAGCTAAGGTCACCTACCAGTCTGTTTTGGCCAGAGAGATGGAGCTACTGTCACCTACCAGTCTGTTTTGGTAGGCGAGATGGAGCTACGGTCACCTACCAGTCTGTTTTGGTAGGCGAGATGGAGCTACGGTCACCTACCAGTCTGTTTTGGTAGGCGAGATGGAGCTACTGTCACCTACCAGTCTGTGTTGGCCAGAGAGATGGAGCTACTGTCACCTACCAGCCTGTGTTGGCCAGAGAGATGGAGCTACTGTCACCTACCAGCCTGTGTTGGCCAGAGAGATGGAGCTACGGTCACCTACCAGTCTGTGTTGGCCAGAGAGATGGAGCTATGGTCACCTACCAGTCTGTGTAGGCCAGAGAGATGGAGCTATGGTCACCTACCAGTCTGTGTTGGCCAGAGAGATGAAGCTAAGGTCACCTACCAGTCTGTGTTGGCCAGAGAGATGAAGCTAAGGTCACCTACCAGTCTGTGTAGGCCAGAGAGATGGAGCTACGGTCATCTACCAGTCTGTGTTGGCCAGAGAGATGAAGCTACTGTCACCTACCAGTCTGTGTTGGCCAGAGAGATGGAGCTACTGTCACCTACCAGCCTGTGTTGGCCAGAGAGATGGAGCTACTGTCACCTACCAGCCTGTGTTGGCCAGAGAGATGGAGCTATGGTCACCTACCAGTCTGTGTAGGCCAGAGAGATGGAGCTACGGTCACCTACCAGTCTGTGTTGGCCAGAGAGATGAAGCTAAGGTCACCTACCAGTCTGTGTTGGCCAGAGAGATGGAGCTATGGTCACCTACCAGTCTGTGTTGGCCAGAGAGATGAAGCTAAGGTCACCTACCAGTCTGTGTTGGCCAGAGAGATGGAGCTATGGTCACCTACCAGTCTGTGTAGGCCAGAGAGATGGAGCTACGGTCACCTACGAGTCTGCATTGGCCAGAGAGATGAAGCTAAGGTCACCTACCAGTCTGTGTTGGCCAGAGAGATGAAGCTACTGTCACCTACCAGTCTGTGTTGGCCAGAGAGATGGAGCTACTGTCACCTACCAGCCTGTGTTGTCCAGAGAGATGGAGCTACTGTCACCTACCAGTCTGTGTTGGCCAGAGAGATGGAGCTACGGTCACCTACCAGTCTGTGTTGGCCAGAGAGATGGAGCTACGGTCACCTACCAGTCTGCATTGGCCAGAGAGATGGAGCTATGGTCACCTACCAGTCTGTGTTGGCCAGAGAGATGAAGCTACTGTCACCTACCAGCCTGTGTTGGCCAGAGAGATGGATCTACTGTCACCTACCAGCCTGTGTTGGCCAGAGAGATGGAGCTACTGTCACCTACCAGCCTGTGTTGGCCAGAGAGATGGAGCTACTGTCACCTACCAGTCTGTGTAGGCCAGAGAGATGGAGCTACTGTCACCTACCAGCCTGTGTTGGCCAGAGAGATGGAGCTATGGTCACCTACCAGTCTGTGTTGGCCAGAGAGATGGAGCAACAGTCACCTACCAGCCTGTGTTGGCCAGAGAGATGGAGCTACGGTCACCTACCAGTCTGTGTTGGCCAGAGAGATGAAGCTACTGTCACCTGCCAGTTGTGTTGGCCAGAGAGATGGAGCAACAGTCACCTACCAGCCTGTGTTGGCCAGAGAGATGGAGCTACTGTCACCTACCAGCCTGTGTTGGCCAGAGAGATGGAGCTACTGTCACCTACCAGCCTGTGTTGGCCAGAGAGATGGAGCTACTGTCACCTACCAGCCTGTGTTGGCCAGAGAGATGGAGCTACTGTCACCTACCAGCCTGTTTTGGACAGAGAGATGAAGCTAAGGTCACCTACCAGTCTGTGTTGGCCAGAGAGATGGAGCTACGGTCACCTACCAGTCTGTGTTGGCCAGAGAAATGGAGCTACTGTCGCCTATCAGTCTGTTTTGGTAGGCGAGATGGAGCTACTGTCACCTGCCAGCCTGTTTTGGTAGGCGAGATGGAGCTACTGTCACCTACCAGCCTGTTTTGGTAGGCGAGATGGAGCTACTGTCACCTGCCAGCCTGTTTTGGTAGGTGAGATGGAGCTACTGTCACCTGCCAGCCTGTTTTGGTAGGCGAGATGGAGCTACTGTCACCTGCCAGCCTGTTTTGGTAGGCGAGATGGAGCTACTGTCACCTACCAGCCTGTGTTGGCCAGAGAGATAGAGCAACAGTCACCTACCAGCCTGTGCTGGCCAGAGAGATGGAGCAACAGTCACCTACCAGCCTGTGTTGGCCAGAGAGATGGAGCAACAGTCACCTACCAGCCTGTGTTGGCCAGAGAGATGGAGCTACTGTCACCTACCAGCCTGTGTTGGCCAGAGAGATGGAGCTACTGTCACCTACCAGCCTGTGTTGGCCAGAGAGATGGAGACAGAGCTGAGGAGCAGGTTGCACTTGGACTCACTGATGACTGCCTCCCAGTTGGCCCCAGGGAGATGACCACAAACTCACACATGCCATACCTGCAAACACAGACTGGATACTTAAAATGTGCAATATGCAGAAATCGCTCTGCCATTTCCAAGTTTCAAAAATGTGAATAGTTTGCCTCATGTCAGTTTATATGACAAAACAAGCAGTCATAGTGTAGAGAATCATTGTACCATCTAAACCGCTGTGAAATATATTTCCATAACCAACAATGTTGTATTTTCAGCTGTTTGAAGCTGGTGTCCCAAATGAAAGTAAAAGGTACAAAAACTAAACTGAAAATTGGGAAGCATAAAAGCAGCACACATACAGTGAGCTCCTAAAGTAATGGGACAGTGATACATGTGTTGTTGTTTTGGCTCTGTACTCCAGCACTTTGGATTTCAAATGATACAATGACTATGAGGTTAAAGTGCAACCTGTCAGCTTTCATTGTAGGGTATTTTCATTCATATCGGGTGAACCGTTTACAAATTACAGCACATTGTACGGCACATTGTACATAGTCTGTCCGCTTTTGAGGACCAAAGGTATTGGAACAAATTCCCTTATATGTGAATTAAAGTAGTAAAAAGTTTAGTATTTGGTCCCATATTTATAGCACGCAATGATTACATCAAGCTTGTGACTAAAAATGTGTTGGATGCATTTGCTGTTTGTTTGTATTGTGTTTCAGATTATTTTGTGACCAATAGAAATGAATAGTAAAGAACATATTGTGTCATTTTGGAGACACTTTTATTGTAAATAACAATAGAATACATTTCTACATTAACGTGGTGCTAACATGATTACAGATAATCCTGAATGAATCGTGAATAATGAGTGGGGAAAGTTAGACGCACAAATATCATACCTCCCAAAAATGCCAACCTCCCATGGTATTGTAATGGTGAGAGGTAGCATGTCTTGGGAGTATGATATTTGTACGTTTGTAACTTTCTCACTCATCATCATTATTCACGATTCATTCAGGATGATCCGTAATCATGGTAGCATTCGCATTAATGTAGAAGTGTTTAGAAAACATATTATATTCTTATTTACAATAAAAGTGACTCATAAATGACACAATACATTATTTACCATTGAACAGCAAATGAATCCAACAAATGTGTAGAGCTTGATGTAATCATTACGTGCTATCAATATGGGACCAAATACCTCACTTTTTACTACACATGTGAATTTGTCAGAATAGTTTTGATCCCCATTTCTAAACGGTTATGGATGAAAATACCCTCAAATTAAAGCTGACGGTCTGCACCTTAACCTCAGTCATTGTATCATTACAAATGCAGTGTTGGAGTACAGGCACAAAACAACAACATAAAATATCACTGTCCCAATACTTTTGGAGCTCACTGAAGAACAGATCTAATGCTTCCTAGATTTGCTTTCAATTAGAATGACACGTACATAACTCACATTTCTATGTGAATATGGTCAGGTAGCCCAAAAATGACATATTACTGCTTTAAAATGAGAGCAGACAGCTACTACACCATCTATCAAGTCAGGTCAAACTACAACCTCTATAATATATATTGTAAAACATAGCAGACAGATTTGGTGTTAACAAATATCAATAGCAGTAGTGAATGTCTGTCTTGAGACATTTTAATTCCCATCTTAACATAAAGATTTGTGGTAAAGGTTAGAGGTTAGGGAGAGGAGACCTGGATTACTGTACTCATCAGGGATGCACGATATATCGGTAAGCATATCGAAATAGGATGATATTAGCAAAAATGCCAACATCGACCCAATGTCTAACTGTCTAACCCAATGTCTAACGCCGAACTGCAAAACCGATGTCAAAGCTGACGTGCATAAGTTTATAAAGGAAGGTAGATGAAGTAATGACGCCACGGAAAATTACAGCACTACACAGAACACAAGCTAAACAAGTTCAAGTCGAGCAGTCATTTGAAAGAGCAAGACAACGCAAAGGCGAAATCCATTAACCCCAAGATAATGGAATTCATTGCCCTTGACAATCAACCATTCTCTGTCGTGGATGATGTTGACTTTCGCCGACTGGTTGAGCACCAGGGCACACTACCAAGTAGGCGCTACTTGTCAGATGTTACCCTACCAGAGTTACACAGTATTGTTGAAACACACATCCATGAGCTACTTGCTATGGGCGTCACTGCTATCAGCTTCACGGCTGACATTTGGACCAGCGATGTCAGTCCCGTGAGCATGGTGAGTCTGACAGCACAGTGGGTCGACGAGGATTTGTACTGAGGAAAGCAGTATTGCTCAAGAATGTGCTGGTTCTCATACCGCTGCTGCCATTTCAAATGGCATATGAGAACATGTTTGAAACATGAACACACCCATTCGAAGAACTGACACGAGAAATAAGCTCATCAACTGTGTCTGCAGCAGACGTGATACCCTCTGTCATGGCATTGAAACACCTGCTCCGTAAAACTGCCCACACAGACAGTGGGGTTAAAACTTGGAAAAATACTCCACAAGAGGCTGTGAACAAGCGATTCGGTGGCATTCTCTCTGAGCCTCTTTACTGTGTCGCCACCATACTCGATACTACGCTACAGGACTGTTTTGCTAGCACTGACTGGAATATGTTCTGGGATTCATCCAATGGCATTGAGGAGTATACCACCTGTCATTGGCTTCATCAATATGTGCATCAACAACATCCCCACAACGACCGTACGTACATATCCCAACCAGAAGCCATGGATTACAGGCAACATCCGCATCGAGCTAA
Source organism: Oncorhynchus clarkii lewisi (assembly GCF_045791955.1). NCBI lineage: Eukaryota > Metazoa > Chordata > Actinopteri > Salmoniformes > Salmonidae > Oncorhynchus > Oncorhynchus clarkii. Next base: position 40,426,604 of record NC_092168.1, on the reverse strand, counting down.
AGGCCAATCCTGCCGCTTTCAAGGAGCGGGACACTAATCCGGACACGTATAAGAAATCCCGCTATGCCCTCAGACAAACCATCAAACAAGCAAAGTGTCAATACAGGTTTAAGATTGAATCCTACTACATCGGCTCCGACCTTCGTCGGATGTGGCAGGGCTTGAAAACTATTACAGACTACAAAGGGACACCCAGACGCGAGCTGCCCAGTGACACGAGCCTACCAGACGAGCTGAATGCCTTTTATGCTCACTTCGAGGTAAGCAACACTGAAGCATGCACGATAGCACCAGCTGTTCTGGATGACTGTATGATCACGCTCTCGGTAGCCGATGTGAGCAAGACCTTTAACATTCACAAAGACCTTCAACATTCACAAAGCCACGGGGACAGATGGATTACCAGGACGTGTACTCAAAGCATGCTCGGACCAACTGGCAAGTGTCTTCACTGACATTTTGAACATCTCCCTGACTGAGTCTGTAATACCAACATGTTTCAAGCAGACCCCCATAGTCCCTGTGCCCAAGGAAGCAAAGGTAACCTGCCTAAATGATTACCGCCCCGTAGCACTCACGTCAGTAGCCATGAATCTTTGAAAGGCTGGTAATGGCTCACATCAACAGCATCCTCCCCGATCCCCAAGACACACTCCAATTCGCATACTGCCCCAACAGATCCAAAGCGAGACCACACAGACCTCGAGAGTTCGGTTCGCTTGATTTCCGTGGACCAGTTCTCTTATTTAAGACTATGTGAACGCAAAGCTCCCCAGGTTCACTTGTCATTATTCCAGCATCACACACTAAACTACTGCAGCACTGTTTCCCCTGCTATAACCCCTCACATTGGTGCCACAAAAGGGAGATGATGATGTGCAGGTTCTCTGAATTAAATGTGTGCTGTTTTTGGATATTGATTAGCGATTGTCAAGGGCACACAGACATTCCAAAATGTGTGGAGTTTTTAGTTCCAGTGGGGTGATGAGAGTATTGAACTATGGTAATTTCACAAGAGTAGTAGGATGGTTTAAAGAGGTCTAGATATTTGAGTCAGGACAGCTAATCAGCTGTACCAGTGATTGTCTGAGACGGGAGTTTGTTTTACCTCTCGTGCTGTTCAGGATTTGGACCACGGTGGTCATGAGCTGCAGCTCGCCATCTCGCTGGTCTAAAGGAAGATGAGTTTATTTCATCCCCTCGTGTTGAGGTTAAAATTTCCAACCATTTCAAACATGTTGCTCTCGCCTCACGTTTCCTGGTCTGATGTTCATTTGCGCGTTCTGGTCTGAGTTTCCTTCTCCTGTAATCTACAACATGGGCGAGAGAGTGCTCTTTGCCAAGCTGATCTGACCCATTCTGATCCTCACAGGACAGTCATGACATATTATTATTATATATTTTTTTATACGGCTAGCCAGGGGCACACTCCAACACTCAGACATCATTTACATGTTTAGTGAGTCCGCCTGATTCGAGGCAGTAGATGACCAGGGATGTTCTCTTGATAAGTGTGTGAATTGGACCATTTTCCTGTCAAGTACTTTTGGGTGTCAGGTACAATGTTTTCTGCCGGAATGTAGTAAATTAAAATTTTAGTTGAGTAACGATAGATACCCAAAGAAAATACTTAAGTAGTACTTTAAAGTATTTTTCTTAAGTACTTTGTACCACTGATCTTTAATCAGGTCAACATTCGCAAAGGCCACAGGGTCGGACGGTATTCCTTTGCGCTTTCTCAGAGCTTACGCAGAAAAGCTGGCAGGCATATTCAGGTCAACCTCTCTTTGTCCCCGTCTGTAATCCCCACATTTCAAGCTGACCATCATCATTGCTGTTCCCATGAACTCTAAGGTTATCTTCCACAATGACTACCGCCCTGTAGCACTCTGTCGTGTCTTTGGCTATGCCGGATTAAGTGATATGACATGCTATTCTATAAAATCATTTCTCCGTAATGAATATTACCTGATTGAGCTAATCATGTAAATGTAATTAACTAGAGAGTCGGGCACCACAAAATAATATTTATAGAGCTGTTATCTTCCGGATAAACTCTTAAAGACCTAGTAATATTTTACATCAATAGCAGTCAATATTAATCGTCATCTTAATTCAGTCTCATCTGAAAGTTGTAAATTCTTGGTTATCTGCACGAACCCTGGCTAACAAGTTGAATCAGCAATACAAAATTGGGTTTAATTATTTATTTACTAAATACCTAACTAATCACACAGAATTACACATACACATAATTAAATCATAACTTGATTACAAATTACGTCATAAAGGAAAAGGGGAAAGTAAAGGGGCTGAATAATTTTGCACGCCCAATTTTTCAGTTTTTGATTTGTTAAAAAAGTTTGAAATATCCAACAAATGTCGTTCCACTTCATGATTGTGTCCCACTTGTTGTTGATTCTTCACAAAAAAATACAGTTTTATATCTTTATGTTTGAAGCCTGAAATGTGGCAAAAGGTCGCAAAGTTCAAGGGGGACGAATACTTTCGCAAGGCACTGTATGTTCAGTTGGTCGGATTACCAGAATATAGTTCATTTCCCCCCACCTTCTGATGTTCCCAGAATCTCTATGTTAACCAAGGGCTTTTGCAAATGTAGCATCAGTAGGGTAGAGAGAGGAAAAAGGGGGGAAGAGGTATTTATTCATAAACCTACCCCCAGGCCAACGTCATGACAACTCACATCTGTAATCATGAAGAGCTTTAAAAGGCTGGTTATGGTACACATCAACTCCATCATCCCAGACACTCTAGACCCACTCCAATTTGCATACCGCCCCAATAGAGCCATAGAAGAAGAAATCTCTATTGCACTCCACACTGACCTAGATTAGAGGAATACCTCTGTGAGAATGCTGTTCATTGACTACAGCTCAGTGTTCAACACCATAGTCCCTTCCAAGCTCATCACCAAGCTTTGGAACCTGGGAATGAACACTTCACTCTGCAACTGGATCATGGACATCACCTCTGCCACACTGACCCTCAACATGGGGGCCCCACAGGGGTATGTGCTTAGTCTGCTCCTGCTACCCCCCCTTGGTGTGGCTTCATGACAATGATAGCAAGAGCAGCTGCTCAACGATTTCATGGCTCCAATGTAGTTCCACCTCAGATACCACCAAAACATCAGCTTTGCGGGTTGATCTGAGTGAATCTAGGCCTAAGTGTATTCAGGTGTGTTGGGGCGTGCCCACTAATTGGCCACAACTGATCTTAATGAATGTTTCTGTCCTTTGAAATGGGGTCGGTTTGAATAGACAAAAATGAACAGCTTTGCGTAATAAAAAAAAACATAGCATGCCAGCTCCATCCTGGTGGCTCAGTGCACTAATTACATTAATAGAGAAGATAACAGTTTTAATCTCACTGATGCTTTGTCACAATAAAACATAGGACATATGGGAGTTATTTTCCTATCTGTGCTTGGTGATTGGACAAAGTTTACTCAAAATAAGTTAGCAGTCTTATTAAAAGTCTTGAAACAATTCAGTGAAATTTAAGGAAGTTATTCCAAAACCTCCAAACACCTTTCATTTCTGTTCTCAAAACTTTAATAAAACCTCCCAGGAAAACGGAACCAGAGTAAAACATTCTCAGAACCTCCCTGCAACCTAAAAATACATGTTTTTAGAACATTACCAAAAATGTCATTAAAGGTAACTATGTTTGGACTTTTAGGAAACGTTCTGTTAAAGTAATGAAATACATACATACAGTGCCTTGCGAAAGTATTCGGCCCCCTTGAACTTTGCGACCTTTTGCCACATTTCAGGCTTCAAACATTAAGATATAAAACTGTATTTTTTTGTGAAGAATCAACAACAAGTGGGACACAATCATGAAGTGGAACGACGATTTATTGGATATTTCAAACTTTTTTAACAAATCAAAAACTGAAAAATTGGGCGTGCAAAATTATTCGGCCCCCTTAAGTTAATACTTTGTAGCGCCACCTTTTGCTGCGATTACAGCTGTAAGTCGCTTGGGGTATGTCTCTATCAGTTTTGCACATCGAGAGACTGAATTTTTTTCCCATTCCTCCTTGCAAAACAGCTCGAGCTCAGTGAGGTTGGATGGAGAGCATTTGTGAACAGCAGTTTTCAGTTCTTTCCACAGATTCTCGATTGGATTCAGGTCTGGACTTTGACTTGGCCATTCTAACACCTGGATATGTTTATTTTTGAACCATTCCATTGTAGATTTTGCTTTATGTTTTGGATCATTGTCTTGTTGGAAGACAAATCTCCGTCCCAGTCTCAGGTCTTTTGCAGACTCCATCAGGTTTTCTTCCAGAAGGGTCCTGTATTTGGCTCCATCCATCTTTCCATCAATTTTAACCATCTTCCCTCTCCCTGCTGAAGAAAAGCAGGCCCAAACCATGATGCTGCCACCACCATGTTTGACAGTGGGGATGGTGTGTTCAGGGTGATGAGCTGTGTTGCTTTTACGTCAAACATAACGTTTTGCATTGTTGCCAAAAAGTTCAATTTTGGTTTCATCTGACCAGAGCACCTCCTTCCACATGTTTGGTGTGTCTCCCAGGTGGCTTGTGGCAAACTTTAAACAACACTTTTTATGGATATCTTTAAGAAATTGCTTTCTTCTTGCCACTCTTCCATAAAGGCCAGATTTGTGCAATATACGACTGATTGTTGTCCTATGGACAGAGTCTCCCACCTCAGCTGTAGATCTCTGCAGTTCATCCAGAGTGATCATGGGCCTCTTGGCTGCATCTCTGATCAGTCTTCTCCTTGTATGAGCTGAAAGTTTAGAGGGACGGCCAGGTCTTGGTAGATTTGCAGTGGTCTGATACTCCTTCCATTTCAATATTATCGCTTGCACAGTGCTCCTTGGGATGTTTAAAGCTTGGGAAATCTTTTTGTATCCAAATCCGGCTTTAAACTTCTTCACAACAGTATCTCGGACCTGCCTGGTGTGTTCCTTGTTCTTCATGATGCTCTCTGCGCTTTTAACGGACCTCTGAGACTATCACAGTGCAGGTGCATTTATACGGAGACTTGATTACACACAGGTGGATTGTATTTATCATCATTAGTCATTTAGGTCAACATTGGATCATTCAGAGATCCTCACTGAACTTCTGGAGAGAGTTTGCTGCACTGAAAGTAAAGGGGCTGAATAATTTTGCACGCCCAATTTTTCAGTTTTTGATTTGTTAAAAAAGTTTGAAATATCCAATAAATGTCGTTCCACTTCATGATTGTGTCCCACTTGTTGTTGATTCTTCACACAAAAATACAGTTTTATATCTTTATGTTTGAAGCCTGAAATGTGGCAAAAGGTCGCAAAGTTCAAGGGGGCCGAATACTTTCGCAAGGCACTGTACATATAGTTGAAGTCGGAAGTTTACATACACCTTAGCCAAATACATTTAAACTCAGTTTTTCACAATTCCTGACATTTAATCCGAGTAAAAATGCCCTGCCTTAGGTCAGTTAGGATCATCACTTTATTTTAAGAAGGTGAAATGTCAGAATAATAGTAGCGAGAATGATTTATTTCAGTTTTTATTTCTTTCATCACATTCTCAGTGGGTCAGAATTTTATATACACTCAATTAGTATTTGGTAGCATTGCCTTTAAATTGTTTAACTTGTGTCAAACGTTTCGGGTAGCCTTCCACAAGCTTCCCACAATAAGTTGGATGAATTGTGGGTCATTCCTCCTGATAGAGCTGGTGTTAATGAGTCAGGTTTGTAGGCCTCCTTGCTCGCACACGCTTTTTCAGTTCTGCCCACAAATGTTCTATAGGATTGAGGTCAGGGCTTTGTGATGGCCATTCCAATACCTTGACGTTGTTGTTCTTAAGCCATTTTGCCACAACTTTGGAAGTATGCTTGGGGTCATTGTCCATTTGGAAGACCCATTTGCAACCATTTGCAAGCTTTAATTTCCTGACTGATGTCTTGAGATGGTGCTTCAATATATCCAAATATCCAAATTTTTGTGGTCCCGTGGTGTTTATACTTGCGTACTATTGTTTGTACAGATGAATGTGGTATCTTCAGGCATTTGGAAATTGCTCCCAAGGATGAGCCAGACTTGTGGAGGTCTACAATTTTTTTCTGAGGTCTTGGCTGATTTTTTAAAATTTTCCCATGATGTCAAGCAAAGAGGCACTGAATTTGAAAATAGGCCTTGAAATACATCCACAAGTAAACCTCAAATTGACTCAAATGATGTCAATTAGCCTATCAGAAGTTTCTAAAGCCATGACATCATATTCTGAAATGTTCCAAGCTGTTTAAAGGCACAGTCAACTTAGTGTATTTAAACTTCTGAACAACTGGAATTGTGATACAGTGAATTATATGTAAAATATTCTGTCTGTAAACAATTGTTGGAAAAATGACTTGTGTCATGCACAAAGTAGATGTCCTAACCGACTTGCCAAAACTGTGCCCACTGCCCATCACATTAGATGGAAAATGAGCTGCTCTTCCTAACCTCCTGCCAAATGTATGACCACCTTAGATATACATATTTCCCACGGATCACAGGGACTCACAAGGAATTAGGCTGTTAGGGGCGGTTGGTTAGTGGTTAGAGCGTTGGGCCAGTAACCGAAAGGTTGCTGGATCGAATTCCCGAGCTGACGAGGTAAAAATATGTAATTCTGCCCCTGAACAAGGCAGTTAACCCACCGTTCCCCGGTAGGCTGTCATTGTAAATACGAATTTGTTCTTAACTGACTTGCCTAGTTAAACAAAGGTAAAACAATATATAAATATATTAGGTGAAATACAGCAGTGTGCAATCACAGCAGCAAGATTTGTGGCCTGTTGCCATGAGAAACAGGAAACCAGTGTGTAGAGAGTGAGGGAGACACTTAACAGCTAAGACCATTTTTATTTTGCCTTTATTTAACTAGGCAAGTCAGTTAAGAACATATTCTTATTTTCAATGACTGCCTAGGAACAGTGGGTTAACTGTTCAGGGGCAGAACAACAGATTTGTACCTTGTCAGCTTGGGGATATGTTCTTGCAACACTTTAAGTTACTAGTCCAACGCTCTAACCACTAGGCTACGCTGCTGCCCCATTTACAAACCACAATTTTGCCTTCAGTGGTCAGGGCTCGAGTGTGACATCTCACACTTCTCAAAACTATTTCCTACAGATCACACGGACCCACAAAGAATTTGAAAACAAATAAAAAAATACTGCAGTGTGCCATCACAGTAGCAAGATATGTCTTGAGTGGTCAGGGGTCAAGTGTGACATCTCATACTTCTCTAAAAAGTGCTAATCATTATTACTCCCTTACCTAATCCATGCACTGGGTTGTGGGGTATTAAAGACAATGCAATGCTAACTGGAGAAAATAGCACAACACATGATGTTGCTTACGATGCCAGGGCGTGAGTTTGGTTCCAGCTGGGCCCCCCATGTTTAAATATATGCACACACTACTGTAAGTAATATAAAATAATTTGCTTAATGGAATTCACACGTGTATCAAAGCTGGGACCGAGAGACTGAAAAATAGCTGAAATCTCAAGGCCATCAGACTGTTACACAGCCATCATTAACACAAGAGTGGCTGCTGCCTACACAGACTTTAGATCATTGGCCACTCTAACACATGGACCAATAGTCACTTTAATAATGATGTTTACATATCTTGCATTACTCATCCCATATGTATATACTGTATTTTATACCATCTACTGCATCTTGCCTATGCCGCTCGGTCATTGCTCATCCATATATTTATATGTACATATTCTTATTCCATCCCTTTACTTAGATTTGTGTGTATTAGGTAGTTGTTGAGGAATTGTTAGATTACATGTTAGATATTACTGCACTGTCGGAACTAGAAGCACAAGCATTTCGCTACACTCACAATAACATCTCGTACCATGTGTATGTGACCAATAACATCTCGTACCATGTGTATGTGACCAATAACATCTCGTACCACGTGCATGTTACCAATACAATTTGATATGATTAAAAGTCTGAAAAAAGTGTGTTTTTCCTAAAACGTTAAACCGGAGGCTCAAAGGTGTTTTTCTCTAAGGGGGAAGAGTTATCTAGAGAATATTGTGTATATTATAGGAAGAGGCGGATAGGTGATAGGGGAGAAAAAAGGCCACATTCTCAATGTGTGACGTCAGTCTCAGATAGAGGCAGTGAAGAGAGAGCATGTGTGTGCATGCCCTGTGTCTGTGTAATAATCATCATAGACGGGTGACTATATTTGTCCTATTTCAAACAATCATGAAAATCTTATATGGCAGAAGATTATTTGTACAAGCTAAGATTTTGTATGTCAGTGGTGTATTTGTATGTGTTCATTTAATTACATTGTTGTTTATGTTGACTAACAAAAATAAAAACAATGAAGGAAATAAGGTCATATTCTCAGCACATACTTTTCTTATATTCATAGATGAATCTTATACTTTGTCTCAAATATATCATACCATATCTTTGTAGGAAATTCACCACAATCATGTATGTCGTAAGGCATAGAAGTTAAAACATACTGTACACTACATGACCAAAGGTATGTGGACACCTGCTCATCGAACATCTCATTCCAAAATCATGGGCATTAATATGGAGTTGGTCCCCCCTTTTCTGCTATAACAGCCTCCACTCTTCTGTGGAAGGCTTTCCACTAGATGTTGGAACATTGCGACAGGGACTTGCTTCCATTCAGCCACAAGCGCATTAGTGAGGTCCTGCACTGATGTTGGGCGATTAGGCCTGGCTCCCTGTCGCCGTTCCAATTCATCCCAATGGTGTTCGATGGGGCTGAGTTCAGGGCTCTGTGCAGGCCAGTCAAGTTCTTCTCCACTGATCAACAAACCATTTCTGTATGTATTTCTCATTGTCATGCTGAAACAGGAAAGGCACAAAGTTGGAAGCACAGAAACGTCTAGAATGTCATTGTATGCTGTAATATTAAGATTTTCCTACACTGGAACGAAGTGGCCTAGCACGAACCATTAAAAACAGCCTCTTCCACCAAACTTTAAGTTGGCACTATGCATTGGGGCAGGTAGCGTGCTCCTGGCATCCGCCCAAACCCAGATTTGTCCTTAGGACTGCCAGATGAAGTGCGATTCATCACTCCAGAGAACGTGTTTTCACTGCCCCAGAATCCAATGGCTGCGAGCTTTACACCACTCCAGCCAACGCTTGGCCTTGCGCATTGTGACCTTAGGCTTGTGTAAGGCTGCTCGGCCATGGAAACCCATTTCATGAAGCTCACAACGAACAGTTATTCTGATGTTGCTTCCAGAGGCAGATTGGAACACGGTAGTTGAGTCACAACCGAAGAGACGATTTTTACGCACGCGCTACAGCACTCAGCGGTCCCGTTATGTGAGATTGTGTTCTACCACTTCGCAGCGGAGTCATCATTGTTCCTTTCCACTTCACAATAACAGCACTTACAGTTGACCAGGGCAGCTCTAGCGTAACCGATGTGAAACGGCTAGCTAATTAGCAGGGTGTGCGCTATTAGCGTTTCAATTGGTGACGTCACTTGCTGAGACCTTGAAGTAGTTGTTCACCTTGCCATGCAAGGGCCGCGGCTTGTTCCCCTTGCTCTGTTGCGCGATGGGTAACGAAACTTTGAGGGTGACTTGTCCATGTGCAGAGGGTCCCTGGTTTGAGGCGAGGTGAGGAGAGGGACGGAAAGCTAAACTGTTACATTGATGCTGTTGACCAGGATGACTGGTTGCTGCGGAAAAGGAGGTCAAAAGGGGGGTGAGTGTAACCGATTTGAAATGGCTAGCTAGTTAGCGGGGTGCGCGCTAGTAGCGTTTCAATTGGTGACGTCACTTGCTGAGACCTTGAAGTAGTTGTTCCCCTTGCCCTGCAAGGGCCGCGGCTTTTGTGGCGCGATGGGTAACGATGCTTCGAGGGTGACTGTTGTCGATGTGCGCCCCAACCTGGTTCGAGTCCAGGTTGGGGCGAGGAGAGGGACGGAAGCTAAACTGTTACACTAGCAAGACAGAAATTCGACAAACTGAGTGTCAGTGTTCTCCTTGCATTGTTCTAAATCTGTGTGAGGAGAGGCCCAATGCCTGACGGGGTCTCAGAGGACACCAAGGACTTTGTCTGTCTGACCAGATGAGTTGATTTATGGTTCTGTACTTACAAGCAAAATACAATAATTTTAAAGGAATAGTTCAACCAAAGAACTGTTTCCTTACCTTGAATGTAGTCTCTGGGTAAACAGACATTGGAATCTACAGACTAAAGTAAAACAAACCAAGTGTGGATCCAAATTTCAGTAACTGTTAATGTCAACCTCTAGCGTAACCGATGTAAGTCAAACAAAGGTAAATGTGACATCTCACCCAGTCAGTAAATCTTGAACTTGCAGCCAGGTTGAATAACATTCGGTCCTCTTTGCAGTGACCAGAAACAGCGCCCATCTGCTGAACACCTACAGTGCCTTGCTTAAGTATTCGGCCCCCTTGAACTTTGCGACCTTTTGCCACATTTCAGGCTTCAAACATAAAGATATAAAACTGCATTTTTTTGTGAAGAATCAACAACAAGTGGGACACAATCATGAAGTGGAACGAGATTTATTGGATATTTCAAACTTTTTTAACAAATCAAAAACTGAAAAATTGGGCGTGCAAAATTATTCAGCCCCTTTACTTTCAGTGCAGCAAACTCTCTCCAGAAGTTCAGTGAGGATCTCTGAATGATCCAATGTTGACCTAAATGACTAATGATGATAAATACAATCCACCTGTGTGTAATCAAGTCTCCGTATAAATGCACCTGCACTGTGATAGTCTCAGAGGTCCGTTAAAAGCGCAGAGAGCATCATGAAGAACAAGGAACACACCAGGCAGGTCCGAGATACTGTTGTGAAGAAGTTTAAAGCCGGATTTGGATACAAAAAGATTTCCCAAGCTTTAAACATCCCAAGGAGCACTGTGCAAGCGATAATATTGAAATGGAAGGAGTATCAGACCACTGCAAATCTACCAAGACCTGGCCGTCCCTCTAAACTTTCAGCTCATACAAGGAGAAGACTGATCAGAAGAATGGCCAAGTCAAAGTCCAGACCTGAATCCAATCGAGAATCTGTGGAAAGAACTGGAAACTGCTGTTCACAAATGCTCTCCATCCAACCTCACTGAGCTCGAGCTGTTTTGCAAGGAGGAATGGGAAAAAATTTCAGTCTCTCGATGTGCAAAACTGATAGAGACATATCCCAAGCGACTTACAGCTGTAATCGCAGCAAAAGGTGGCGCTACAAAGTATTAACTTAAGGGGGCTGAATAATTTTGCACGCCCAATTTTTCAGTTTTTGATTTGTTAAAAAAGTTTGAAATATCTAATAAATGTCGTTCCACTTCATGATTGTGTCCCACTTGTTGTTGATTCTTCACAAAAAAATACAGTTTTATATCTTTATGTTTGAAGCCTGAAATGTGGCAAAAGGTCGCAAAGTTCAAGGGGGCCAAATACTTTCGCAAGGCACTGTATTGGGCCAGCCTTTCTTTCCCAAGGATGTCATCTTTGTTTAGAACAAACACAACGCTGTTTGGCGCTATTTCCTGAGTTCATTAAGAAGTGAAAAGCCGTAACACCTATGAAGAATGTATACACACACCACCTTTCAGAAGTTGTTTAGGGTCCCTTTGAAATGTCCTCGTTTGTCCATTAAAATATCAAATTGATCAGAAATAACGTGTAGACATTTAATGTTGTTAATTACTATTGTAGCTGGAAATGGCTGATTTTTAATTGAATATCTGTCTACATAGGTGTAGAGGCACATTATCAGCAACCATCACTCCTGTGTTCCAATGGCCACGTTGTGTTAGCCTTTTAGCTAATTGATCATTAGAAAACCATTCAGCAATTATGTTAGCACATATGAAAACTTGCTGATTAAAGAAGTCAAACTGGCCTTCTTTAGAAAAGTGGAGCATCAGCATGTGGGTTTTGATCACAGGCTCAAAATGGCCAGTCTATTCTTGTTCTGAGAAATGAAGGTTATTCCATGCAAGAAATTGCAAAGGAACTGAAGATCTCGTACAACTCTGTGTACTACTCCCTTCACAGAACAGCACAAACTGGCTCTAACCAGAATAGAAAGAGTGGGAGGCCCCGGTGCACAATTGAGCAAGAGGACAAGTACATTAGTGACTAGTTTGAGAAACACATGCCTCACAAGTCCTCAACTGGCAGCTTCATTAAATAGTATCCCGCAAAACACCAGTCTCAACATCAACAGTGAAGCGGCGACTCCGGGACGCTGGCCTTCTAGGCATCCCAGAGGCGTTTGTTTCTCAAATTAGACTAACGTACTTGTTCTCTTGCTCAGTTGTGCACCGGGGCCTCCCATTCTTTCTATCCTGGTTTAAGCCAGTTTGCGCTGTTCCTTGAAGGGGGCAGTACACAGTGTTGTACGAGATCTTCAATTTATTGCATGGAATAGCCTTCATTTCTCAGAACAAGAACAGACGGACTTGTTTCAGAAGAAAGGTCTTTGTTTCTGGCCAGTTTGAGCCCGTGATCAAAACCACAAATGCAGATACTCAACTAGTCTAAAGAAAGACGGTTTTTAAAGCTGTGGTAATATAATTGCAAAAGGCTTTAAAAATGATAAACTTGGATTAGCTAACAATTTTTTATATTTTATTTCACCTTTATTTAACCAGGTAGGCAAGTTGAGAACAAGTTCTCATTTACAATTGCGACCTGGCAACAATGTGCAATTGGAACACAGGAGTGGTGGTTTCTTATAATGGGCCTATGTAGATATTCCATTTTAAAAAATCTGCCATTTCCAGCATTAAATGTCTACACTGAGTTTCTGATCAATTTGATGTTATTACAAAACCAAAGACATTAAGTGACCCCCGACTTTTGAACGGTAGTGTAAATCTGTCAAATTCGCATAATACACCGTATTTAAATTCCTTTTCAAATGTATTGCTTGAAACCTTCATCACCCTTGGAACAAGATCTTGCAGAGGATACAAATAGGGCATTTGTATAACATGTTGCTTCCATTCTCTTCATATAACATACAGTACACACCAATCAATCATTCAACATAGGTCAAGTTTTAAGGTAGTGTCAACCTTAGGATTTATTTGTAGAACTTAAATAAAATAATAAAACTAGTTGTCCAGATTTGCACTTGCCTTCTTGTTATCCAAACCACCGTCTGTGCCCAAGAGTATAAGTACTGGTGGAACATAGCATCTTGGCCTCAATACCAACTGTCTGCACACTGAAATAAGAACTAACCAGTCAAAGAACAGTTCTTAGTTTGTGTCCACAATTGAGAACGATATCTGCCATATCCAGTAGGAAACTGACCCGTTGAGAAGCAGACGGCACACGAGCCGCCGTACTGTATCAGCAACACTGACGGACCGTTGAGCCCAATAACCAGGCTACTCTTCTGCCACGTCACTGAACAATAACAATCCTACATTATTTACCATTACCGATTTACAGCTTTGCATCTATTGGCTACAGGGTCAAGCAACCATTTTATGTAAATGCACTTCACAGCAAAGGTTAGGCATGTAAACTATAGCACTAGTATTTACTGTCCTCGTGTCCTTAGTTTGTTTTTGTTGCGAGGCACAGCCTTTGGCATCCAGCTTTAGGTCATCTTGGAGGTCCCCCCCCTCCCCCAAAAAATAGTTGTACAAATTGCATGGCCTCTGACAACATGCCAGGTGGTTGGTACTGTTTGTAGGGTCTGCACTGGAGGAAATCCAGACCCTACAAAGGGATGGAAAGGTCGACGGTCGAGTGCACTCTACCGGCAGCCATGCGTAGTACAGGCTCTAAGCACAACATTGGAACGCTGCAGTCAGAATCACCAATGATAGGACTCCTACATCAAGTTACAATAGTCTTTTTCTCCATCATATATAATATATATATATATATATATATCTTATACTTACAAGCAGCTCCAAACCTGAGTATTTATGGTATAGCTTTTTAAACATACAAAAATGTATGTACATTTATCTCCACTTTCTGTAAACAGCAGTCTGCATTCTGCTTTATCCCTTTGATGATAGAAACATGCGGATCATCGATACAGTATTGAGTATTAAAAAAACGAGTTCAAAAAAATAATAAAAAAACTCCCATTGGCATGTTTGGCGTGCCTGGCCTTCCTTCTCTACTACCGACTGACAAGCCCTCCAGTCATAAGAGGACCGCTTGCCTTGTTTTCTCACTGGATTAGTTGTGGAAATGTAACTATTTCAAAGAAAATAAATTGCATCTTTCATGCCTTTTCAGTATACCTTTTTTCAACATTTAAACTAGGATGACCCCCTAACTCAAGACCCATCCAGAGAATATGGAGAGGACTAAGCAGCAGTTACAGATACAGAAACAGGCAGGACTATACCAGCACTGCCAAGAGATCAGATGATCGGGAAGCATAATAATTATATTTTTGTCCTACACTTTGCTTTATATTTTTTTGCTTTTACCTTCCATTGCCTTGCTATAGAGGGTTCATGAGTTTATTCCTTTGGGCACTTAACAGGAAATGGGAGCATGTCAAAAGTGTCTGTTTGGTGCTGGCAGTACCCCAGCCGGCGACCTCAGGGCCGCGGCTCTCCACTGGCTTCTTGTCCAGTTTCACTAGGGTGCTGAGATGTCCGTAGCCCACCTGGTATGTGACAGGGGGAGGAGGGGGAAGGGAAGGTTAAAACCAGAACTGTGAGACGACACACACTGTGACTGCAGCTGAACAGAGGAACAATGAGAGGAACTACCTGCGCCGCCCTTGGAGCTTTTGCTCGTTTTGGAGGAGTGGTGGTTGTGGCCGGCAACGTTGGGGTGTGCCCTCTTGCGGGAGGAACTGGAAACAGAAGCAAGGGCCGGGCCCGCCAACCCCTCAACGTTCCCTAGCCCCAGGGGGCTCCGGAGGAGGGCCGGCCCGACACCTGCAGGCCCCTCAAGGCCCCCTCGGCCATTGCCGCTGTGCTGTGCTGCGTGGAGCTGAGAGTGTCCGTGCTGCTTGTGGTGGCGGTGGGCAGACTGGTCCCGATGCTTCTCCTTGCTCACCAGCGGGCTGGAATGTTTGCTTTTGGGCCCACCCTCATCAGAAGAGCTGTGGCGCTCAGAGGACACCTTGATTTTCATCTTCAGCTCCTCTTTGCTGGCCATGCCCCCCTGAGAAGGAACTGGGAGGCGGAGTTTGAGTGAGCCCCCCTTGTCCCGTTTGTCAGAGGGGAGCCTGTCTTGGCCTAAAACGGCCAGCTTCATTTTAAGAGGAGATGAAGTGGTGCCGCTGCTGCTGCTCCCTGGGTTAGAGGGGGGCTGCATGTGTTTCCTGTGGTCTGACTGGACAGAGGGTATATAGGCATCCCTGCCCTCAGGCTCCATAGCCTGCTGCTCTGTCTGTTTGCGTTTCTGCTGCACCGCCAGCTCGGCAGCGTGCTTCTCTCTGTATTTGTCCAGGGACATTTTCTGGGCAGGCGGGGGCTGCTGTTGCTGCTGCTTTCCCCCCCCCGCTACAGCCTTGTGTTCATGTTTAATAGGGTTGAACTCCATGGTCTTATCTGGTCTGTGTGGGTTCAGAGAGCCGTGCTGCAGAGACAGTGAAGCCCCCTGCTGGAGGCCTAGTGTATCTGTTTTGAGGGAATATCCTCCTCCCTCCGAGCGACCCCCCATGTCCTGGGGCCAGTCGCTGGGGGCGGTGAAGGTGTAGGAGCTGCCCTGCATGGAGGCGATGGAGTCCAGGGAGAGGGGTCCACTGGCGTGACCCGGCAGTGGGACAGGGAACGAGGCGGCGGCTTTGGAGAAGGCTGAGTTGGAGACCCCAGGGATGCCGTCTCCCAGGGAATGTTCGTGGACCAGGGAGGGTCCTGGGTAGGGGTCGTTCGCCTGAGAGCCATCTCCCTTGGGCTTCTTGGCAGCTTGTGTGGCCTGGCATGGGGGAGAAGAGAGAATGATGACGTGGTAGTAAAGAGCATGAAACTACACTGAAATAAAAATCAGCAGACATCAAGGACAATCTACAAATGTCTAGTCAGTGAGAGGTCTTAATGATGATTCGACGGAGAATAACTTCTGCTTACCCTCCAGTTCCGTATCCTCTTCAACCTGCTCGGCGTCTTCTCCAGAATCTGAAGGAAGTCGTGTGTCAGTTCTGAAGGACAGGACACTTGGTTTTAACACCTAATATAAAATGGCAATAATAACATACACCCACACATTTCTCATTGACGAAAAACAAAACGATTCTCCCAAACTGAAACATTGTAACTAAGCATTCTGCATGTCTTTCCGACTACGAGCGTGAACTAATGAACTATAATCTAAGAGTCACCATCGAGAAGCTCCAGCGTGACAGAGTTGTCCACGTACTCCCACCAGTGTTTCCCATCAGTGGAGACGGGGATCTCCCAGTTGGACCATTTACAGGCCAGGTGGATGCAGACGCAGGCGATGACTGTGGGCTTGTGCTGCAGGCAGAACGTGGTGAGGTGGAGGCTGCGCAAGGAGAGGCCGGAGCGTAACGACAGGTCACATGGAGAAGAGGGAAGAGAAGAGGGGGCAAACACGATAAGTCACAGGCGCTTTAGGGCGAGGTAAACCATAGTACACACAGTATTGAGAACAGAAGAAGCATTGCAAAATAAATGTTATCATTGACACAGTTGCACACTTAACAAAAGAACAAACAATTACTGCCATGCAGATTAGATCAGGAGTCAGTTTCACGTTGTGGCTACCATCCTAGTGTTTACCAAAAGCAGCTGCAGATATAGCAATAACTTCAAATTCAAATAGACTAGTTGTTTTTTTCTTGGGAATGTGACCCAATTTCACCATTCATTAAAGAAATACACCACCAATAAATAACACGGGGTCAACATTTTATGGTCCCGTAGAAAATCAGCTTGCAGTAAATTCAAAAGAGCCACTCATTTACACTAACTGGTTGTGGTGAGAAACACACGGAAATGTCTTCTAGTCAACCGTAATCCAAGTTGACTCAAGT
Organism: Oncorhynchus clarkii lewisi; assembly: GCF_045791955.1. Taxonomy (NCBI): domain Eukaryota; kingdom Metazoa; phylum Chordata; class Actinopteri; order Salmoniformes; family Salmonidae; genus Oncorhynchus; species Oncorhynchus clarkii. The sequence continues at coordinate 40,409,573 of NC_092168.1, read as the reverse complement.
TCTTTACAACTCAAGTTATGTAGAAATAGATTACGCTACAATATTGAACCTTGAACGATAAAAAAAAGAAAAGGGCCAGAGAGCTAGATAGTCTTCCATTTGAAATACCACGGTAAAAGCTGGATGGTAACCTTGTGCCACAATAAGTTAAATGCCTGGACATAATGCATATTAAAAAGTAGAATATTTTAATTTATCTCCCGTATCACTGCGCTGCCCGAGACTAGTCCACACAAACCTGAAAAACATCAAATCTAAGAAGTATTCACCACGGTGACTGTAACCCTAATAGAATCCAAACCATAGAACACTAAAACATATATTCCCATTCAAGTCAATTATATTTCTAAAGACTTGGGTACCGTTTCCACTTTTTCCCCCCTCACTGTTTAGTCTACAGGGTACGGTCAAGTAACCATGGCGAAATCTATTTTTATGACCCAAACAAGGCCCTTCTGAGGCTGGTCACAGAGTTCAGGCATTAAGCAATTCATCCTCTAATTACCATGATGTCTACGGCACAGCGTCAAGCTCTTTAATTCTGTTTACTGTTTCGCCATAAGCCTCTCCAGTTCTAATGGGCCAAATGCAGAATGCCTTCTTTAGAACAGGCAGTTTTTGGAACACAATGTTGTCTTTAGCTCGATCATATTTGTATTTTTTTTTTAAACAAAAAAATTATAATTTTCATACGATTGCTGGATTGCGTTAGCAGCAGCTTAATTATGACCAGGCCTAACTTAAAAGCATTTATCAAGATCTGTGTCCAGACATTGTAGTTAGTTTTGAGGGTTTTTTTTGGCTATGGGAAACAAAAAAGCTATATTAAATCCCAACCCAACATGACATCATGGCAAAACTAACCCGTCAGGTCAGGAATATAAACTGTATGGTTGTTTGTAAGTAAAAATTCAAAAAACAAAACCAATACTTATGATGGACAGATATTTTGCAATACAATGAAATGGTGTATTAAAACATGCATTCTTCTCTTCAAATTCAAACACATGACATTTGAGTAGCTCCTTAATGGGTTAACATCAAATTGTAATTAGCGCTTTTTGTCTCATTCATATATATATATATATATATATATATATATATATATATATATATATATATATATATATATATATATATATATATATATATATATATATCTCATTACATGAAACATTTGCTTAACTGACTGAAAACGTTAACTGCGATTTTTTTAAAAACAAATAAAAAAGGAGGGTTCGCAGTACTTACCAGGACGACGTCTAGTTATGTTTACATCTGTGTAAACTTTAGCTGCTATTCAGGCTACCAAAGTCTCTTTTTTTAGACATATGCGCTTTTGCAACCGTGAGGTTCAAGCCCACGACTACACTTCACATTGGGCATTCAACCCCACTGTGCCAACTCTGGCCCCTTGTACAATACACCGCACTGCGACCAGGGCCGGTACCGCCAACCACCCCACCCCGTGGGGGGGGGCTAGCGTCCCAGAAGCCATCGGCGCATAAGAGGGCCGTTGGACACAGAAAGGGCACCCCGCTTACAGGAAGCTATAGTGTGCAGTAGTCACAGTGCAACAAAAAGGCAGGGAGGGGTGTCAGGATAACAACCTGTTGGTAGCCATGAAATAGGAAGTCTGTGCCAGATCCTTGCTTGCTGTAAGTGAAAGAGACAAGAGGGTTAAGGTTTTTGCCGACCAGTGTGCTCTGTTAGTAATTATAAGTTGACAAATGTTACCTTTAAAGGTAGACTCATCGATATGATGCAGATGCTAGGGGTGTGACTGTTCAAACGTTAACGAAATGAGGATCCTTAAGGCAACAAAAAAAGAATCCCTAACCTCTTTCCGCAACAACAAATTTGTTGAAGCACGAGGCTCAACTTCGCCACTGTTTTGATCCCGTGGCTACCACGTTCTAACAACGTGAAGGCAACCCGTGAGCATACGCAGATACTGTGTCACGCTGTGAGAGCCAAGTCTTGCATCTCACTCATCTCACTATCTGCAGTGCTGCTCATTTCGTTGTGTCTACATTTAATGTACTGTACGTCATGTTTAGTGAAAACGCAAAGGTCAACAACAATTTGTTACACAATCATGTCAGCATTTATCCTTCCACACGACAAGAGGGTCATGGCTAGAAGCGATCCAGCTTTTACCTAACATGCTACGTTCATTTTCCTAACCTGCTGCTTAAGTTCTCATAAGCTGCTACGAAAAGTCAAATCCGATATTAATTTGACAAAACCTGGATCCCTTCTAGTAATGACCTGACTAGAGGGCATGAAAGAGCAAAGAAGGAAGCCTCTACCTCTCACTAGCTGGGAACATTTCACCACATCAGTGTGTGGATGTTCTATAGTTATTTCAAATCCTGGAACAAAATACATGACAGGTGAGTTTCAACAGTAACAGTTTGTCAACGATGCATCAAAGTAATGTTCCATCAATGGCTCTTCCCCTCTATTCTTCAACACAAGAGCACAGTCAGGATTACATGTGGATTATGAAAGGCAGTTCCTCTTTCTTTACATCTAATTAAGGGTGAGTATATTGACGTTGTATAACAAAAATGGCCGCAGATGGTGGCAACATAATTGGAGTATTCCGTAGTTGTGGAGAGCACAAATTGGAACATGGATGGGACTGCTTTTTGCCAACATCTGAGATTCATCAAAAGAGACCATTTTGACCTGCAGTAATAGAATATTGGCATTGATGATTGTTTGACGTTACCGTGACATACAGTGCATTCGGAAAGTATTTACACCCCTCGACCTTTCCCACATTTTGTTACGTTAAAACCTTATTCTAAAATGTATTAAATATAAACAGTCATTATAGAGTATTGTGTGTAGACTAAGCAAAACAGGTTTTAGATTTTTTTTAGCAAATGTATTACTAATAAAAAACAGAAATACCTATATTACATAAGTTGAGACTCTTTCCTATGAAACTCTAAATTGAGCTCAGGTGCATCATGTTTCCATTGATCATCCTTGAGATTTTTCCACAACTTGATTGGAGTCCCCCTGTGGTAAATTCAATTGATTGGACATGATTTGGAAAGGCACACCCCTGTCTATATAAGGTCCCACAGTTGACAGTGGATGTCAGAGCAAAAACCAAGCCATAAGGTTGAAGGAATTGTGCGTAGAGGTCCTGAGACAGGATTGTGTCTAGACACAGATCTGGGGAAGGGCACCAAAACATTTCTGCAGCATTGAAGGTCCAAGAACACAGTGGCCTCCATCATTCTTAAATGGAAGAAGTTTGGAACCACCAAGACTCTTCCTCGAACTGGCCGCCTAGCCAAATAGAAGCAATCGGGAGAGAAAGGCATTGGTGAGGTGACCAAGAACCCGATGGTCACTCTGATAGAGCCCCAGAGTTCCTCGGTAGTGGCCAGACAGAAGCCACTCAGTAAAGGGCACATGACAGCCCACATGGAGTTTGCCAAAAGGCACCTAAAGACTCAGACCATGAGAAACAAGGTTCTCTGGTCTGATGAAACCAAGATTGAACTAATTCGCCTGAATGCCAAGCATCATGTCTGGAGGAAACCTGGCACCATCCCTACGGTGAAGCATGATGATGGCAGCATCATGCTGTGGGGATGTTTTTCAGCAGTAGGGATTGGCAGACAAGTCAGGATTGAGGGAAAGATGAACGGTGCAAAGCACAGAGATCCTTTATGAAAACTTGCTCCAGAGCGCTCAGGACCTCACCGGTGTGAAGGTTCACCTTCCAAGAGGACAACAACCCTAAGCACACAGCCAAGACAACACAGGAGTGGCTTCGGGACAAGTTTCTGAATGTCCTTGAGTGTCTTTCGTGCTTCAACAAAGTACTGAGTAAAGGGTCTGAAAACTTATGCAAAAGTTTTTATATATATATACACATATATATACACACACACACATTTGCTAAAATTTCTAGAAAAATATGTTTTGGTTTTGTCATTATGGGGTATTGTGTGTAGATTGAGGGGAAAAAAGCTATTTAAATCAAAATCAAATGCTGTAAAGTAACGAAATGTGGAGAAAGTCAAGGGGTCTGATACTTTCCGAATGCACTGTACCTGATTTAAATAACTGAAAAATGGAACACGAGGCAATTCATCAATGCCTGACAGCAACGGTCCAACAGAATATTCAAACATAACACTTTGTATACTGGATCAAGTTGTCGCTATACTCTCACTCAGTCATTACTTACCTAAAGTCTGCAGCACTATGGTTTCAAGTATCACCAGCTCTTGAGCTTGCTGGAGGTATGCCTGAAGTTCAATAGACAATCATTACATGACATGTGTAATGTGTCTATCGATACCCCTATTCCAAAGTAACAGTATGGGTTATTTCTTAGTGCCAGTTGTTTTAAATGTAGTCTTGCTACTAGGAATAATATCACTAAGAACATGTCGAGACAGGACAGACATCCTGCAAATTGCAGTCTGACAAAGACTGCAAATTGCTTCTGTCATACTACTATCAGACTCAGCTTACATCTGGTGACACACCTCAAACTACACAAAAGCAGGCGTTGATGCTATTAACAAAAACAGGGAGAATAGCAAAACCTACAATACCCATAGTACCCAGACTTACATTACTCTTCGTATCAAGCGGGGCCTCTTGAGGGTTTAGACAAGCATGTGAAACCTTAATAACATGCTCCAGTTTCCGAGGTTGCTCTTCAACTTTTGCAGCTAGGAATAATGTGGTTGGAGAAATTATCTGTAACAGAAGATAATTAATTGCAATACATTATGTAAACAGGTTGCATATTTAAGGAAAATACAGTCAGGCTGACTAAATACTTACATTTCTGTGGAATTTGGTGAAAGAGTGGTACATATAAAATCTATGCATGTAAACAATTGCTGTATTTATAGTAAGTTGTGAGCTGGAGAAAACGGGTTAAGGAATTCAAGTATGTTCAAATGTAATTTCAGTAAATACATGATTTGTTGTTGGGTAGATAACGCAACAGGGGAACCGTGCAAAAGAAAACGACAAGCCCAGCAATAATGCAGGTTCTTGCATTGCCATTGTTTGGCCCGTGGAACTAGCTCGCGCTAACTAGACAGACAAACGCAATGCTGGTTTGCTAACGTTGGCAAAGGCATGCTGGGCAGCCGTCAATTGGCTATGTGGATATTCATAATAAAACGAAAAAACACACATCAACGTTAGCTAGTTAACACTTCAAGTAGGGGAACTAGCAGGGAAGATTAGTAAACTAAATGTTAGCTAGCTAACTTACTGCCAGGCTAACAGCATGCTAGTTGGCGCCAGATAGATGGCCTTCATGTTGTTGACGGATTATGTTTACTAACTAGTCAATTTGGCTGTACCATTACTACACAACGCCGAATACATTAAAGCGACCACTGGCACATTTGTAATGTTCTGATATTATAAACTATGGCTACTAACTGTGTCCCCAGCTCCCACACACGACACAGCACCCTTGGAAACGGGCCTACAAAGCACCATGTCTATACTCCTTCCTTCGACATGTCTGATGATGGTTTATAAAAGGATACACGTTGAGTCTCTGGCCCATATCTTGAATGAGGTTTGCCGCCTGCTGTCGGTAAGAAAGCTCTCTATCCGGCTCCACTCCCGTACGGCGGGACGGCGTGGCTTCAAGCTGCTCCCGGGTGAAAAACCATTTCGACGAGGATCCCCGGCACGCCGCCATAGCTCTCCAGCATTCGCACAGGACACCGATAACCGGATGGACGCAAGTACGCTGAAACCATGATCGTCACGTCCCGGAAACCACAATATTGTTTTTTTTTCTTCTTTGATATATTTTTTTAGGCACGGCCAAACCAACTAGTCAGGCTTTATCGCCACCATTCGCCATTGTGAACTTCACAGAATGCACAGACATCGCTACGCTATTTCCTGGTTGCTAGCTAAAATTATAATAAGATGTGTTCGAATACCCATACTAACATACTGTATACTACATACGTAATGAGTATATACTACATACTATTTGTTAATTTTAGTATAATGTAAACAAACGGTATCGTTTCAGTTGAGAGTACTAGCGCATCGCCTGTCTACCGGAAGCGGATAAGGTTGCTATGCAACCTATTGCTAGCTGGTTAGCATAACAACTTACTAGCTAAACATTTTACGATTTCGGGTGGGTTTGTAAATTCAATCTGGGGTGCCAGAGTGTGCTCTGGGCATTCATAAATCCATTCATAAATCATAGATCGTTCAACGGCAGTCAAGCACCCAAGCTAACTGGCTAACGTTGGCTAGCTACGTGTTCTCGCGCTGACCATTTTACTCCCCCTTGCTGAGCTGATTAGACTGTTTTCATGTTATCCAGAGCGTAGATGACTGTAACTGTGCTGCTGTCAACAATTTCATTACTCTTTGACCCCACCGGCCATATTCAACCTGTGTTGAGTGTTTGTAAATTCATCAGTTATTCTGCTGAGAGCGCTCTGAAATCGGAGTAGAAGGCCAGAATTAACAGTCTATTGAAACGCACAACGACTATACCACTTAGCTAAGAATGATGTGAATAATCAAGCCAATAAACGTTGGGTAGTTAGACAGCAGATAGTTAATATACTGCCTGGCAAGTTCGATGTATTAGGTCACCATACACAAATTGTCAGCCAACGTAACTTAACTTATTTGAAAAGTCATTACTTTATTACAGTTATCAACATTTTGTTAACATTTGTAATAATTAGTTAAAGCAATGAATTTGTATCCGCTCTCATTGGACTTCGCCTGCATATTTTCCGCCATTTTCTTCAAATCTGAAAACGTTGTGAAGCCACTCCCATTTTCTGAAGAATTGCAAAATGGGCCATAAAAGCACGGAAATAGTGTCCACTGAATGAATACTTCGTATTTTCACGAATTTAGTACGACATCCGGGAACCTTTGGCATACTAACTTGGCATACTAACTAATATCCATACTATGACCAAAAAGTATACAATATACTTAATTCACGTCACTAATAGTGCGGTTAGTATGAGTATTCGAACACAGCTATAGTTTGCCTTTTTTTCAGTTTATGTGACAAAACAAGCTAGTGTAGAGAATCATTGTACCATCTAAACCGCTGAGAAAAAATATTTTCCAGAACCACAGATATTGCATTATCAGCTGTTTGAAGCTGGTGTGCAAAACAAAAGTAAAAGATGCAACAACAAAAAAAATGTAAGAACTGGAAGCAAAAAAATAGCGCACATAGAACAGATTTACAGCTTCTTAGACTTGCTTTCAATGAGACTGATAGATCTATAACTCATAGTTCTATGTGAATTTGGTCGGGTCGCCCAAAAAGTTACATATTGCAGCTTTAAAGCTAGAATCCTTAGATGCTACATCCGTTTTTGGACTTATAAATGAATGATATACCCATTGTTTATTGAAGAATTTAACTTGTAAATGCCTCTTACCACACGATAACCCAAAATATAAACTTGTTTTCCTCTAATGTTTGTAAACAATGCAAATGTAAAGACACTGTATAGCCTTAAAACATGGTTAAAACTATAATTTTGATATTATGGATGGTCAGTCCTTACATCGATAGCTATGTCTATGAAGAGTGGTTATGTTTCTCCAGCCCCACCCCTCAGCTTTTTACCTAAAAAGGGTTGAGGAACCTTTGGATATTGTTTCTTCTACTGATTGCCTCATTAAGAACACCCCTTTTCAAAAAAAAAATGTCAAAGACTCCATCCACTCGAGTCACAGACTGTTCTCTCTCCTATTGCACGGCAAGCAGTAACGATGCACCAAGTCTGGAACCAACAGCACTCTGAACTAGAGGTCGACCGATTAATCGGAATGGCCGATTAATTAGGGCTGATTTCAAGTTTTCATAACAATCGGAAATCGGTATTTTTGGACACCGATTTGGCCAATTTTTTATTTTATTTTTTAAACTCCTTTATTTAGCTTCGCAAGTCAGTTAATAAGAACACATTCTTATTTTCAATGACGCCTAGGAACGGTGGGTTAACTGCCTTGTTCAGGGGAAGAACAACAGATTTTTACCTTGTCAGCTCGAGGATTCAATCTTGCAACCTTACGGTTAACTAGTCCAACGCTCTAACCACCTGCCTTACATTGCACTCCACGAGAAGCCTGCCTGTTACGCGAACGCAGTAAAAGCCAATGTAAGTTGCTAGCTAGCATTAAACTTATCTTATAAAAAACAATCAATCAATCAATCATTATCACTAGTTAACTACACATGGTTGATGATATTTCTAGTTTATCTAGCGTGTCCTGCGTTGCATATAATCGATGCGGTGCACATTCGCGAAAAAGGACTGTTGTTGCTCCAACGTGTACCTAACAATAAACATCAGTGCCTTTCTTAAAATCAATACACAAGTATATATTTTTAAACCTACATATTTAGTTAATATTGCCTGCTAACATGAATTTCTTTTAACTAGGGATAATGTGTCACTTCTCTTGCAACAGAGTCGGGGTATATGCAGCGGTTTGGGCCTCCTGGCTCGTTGCGAACTGTGTGAAGCCTATTTCTTCCTAACAAAGACAGCCAACCTCGTCAAACGGGGGATGATTTAACAAAAGCACATTTGCGGAAAAAAAGCACAATCGTTGCACCACCACTGTAGCTAACCATAAACATCAATGACTTTCTTAAAATCAATACACAGAAGTATATTTTTTAAACCTGCATATTTAGCTAAAATAAATCCAGGTTAGCAGGCAATATTAACCAGGTGAAATTGTGTCACTTCTCTTGTGTTCATTGCACACAGAGTCAGGGTATATGCAACAGTTTGGGCCGCCTGGCTCATTGCAAACTAATTTGCCAGAATTTTACCTAATTATGACATAACATTGAAGGTTGTGCAATGTAACAGGAATATTTAGACTTATGGATGCCACCCGTTAGACAAAATACGGAACGGTTCCGTATTTCACTGAAAGAATAAACGTTTTGTTTTCGAGATGATAGTTTCCGGATTCGACCATATTAATGACCTAAGGCTCGTATTTCTGTGTGTTATTATGTTATAATTAAGTCTATGATTTGATAGAGCAGTCTGACTGAGCGATGGTAGGCAGCAGCAGGCTCGTAAGCATTCATTCAAACAGCACTTTTGTGTGTTTGCCAGCAGCTCTTCGCTGTGCTTCAAGCATTGTGTTGTTTATGACTTCAAGCCTATCAACTCCCGAGATTAGGCTGGTGTAACCGATGTGAAATGGCTAGCTAGTTAGCGGGGTGCACGCTAATAGCTTTTCAAATGTCACTCGCTCTGAGACTTGGAGTAGTTGTTCCCCTTGCTCTGCAAGGGCCGTGGCTTTTGTGGAGCGATGGGTAACGATGCTTCGAGAGTGGCTGTTGTCAATGTGTTCCTGGTTCGAGCCCAGGTAGGAGTGAGAAGAGGGACGGAAGCTATAATGTTGCACTGGCAATACTAAAGTGCCTATAAGAACATCCAATAGTCAAAGGTATATGAAATACAAATGGTAGAGAGAGAAATAGTCCTATAATTCCTATAATAACTACAACCTAAAACTTCTTACCTGGTAATATTGAAGACTCATGTTAAAAGGAACCACCAGCTTTCATATGTTCTCATGTTCTGAGCAAGGAACTTAAACGTTAGCTTTTTTAAATGGCACATATTGCACTTTTACTCCTCCAACACTTTGTTTTTGCATTATTTAAACCAAATTGAACATGTTTCATTATTTATTTGAGGCTAAATTCATTTTATTGATATATTATACTAAGTTAAAATAAGTGTTCATTCAGTATTGTTGTAATTGTCATTATTAAAAATACATTTAAAAAATTGTCTGATTAATCGGTATCAGCTTTTTTTGGTCCTCCAATAATCGGTATCTGCGTTGAAAAATCATAATCGGTTGACCTCTACTCTGAACAGCTTCTATGCCCAGGCCATAAGACTGGTTAATAGTTAGCTAAGTAGGTAACCAAGTACTTGCATTGACTCCTTTTTGCGCAAACTTATTTTGACTTATCACATACGCTGCTACTGTTAACTATTTGTCAGTTTATTCCTAGTTACAGTGCCTTGCGAAAGTATTCGGCCCCCTTGAACTTTGCGACCTTTTGCCACATTTCAGGCTTCAAACATAAAGATATAAAACTGTATTTTTTTGTGAAGAATCAACAACAAGTGGGACACAATCATGAAGTGGAACAAGATTTATTGGATATTTCAAACTTTTTTAACAAATCAAAAACTGAAAAATTGGACGTGCAAAATTATTCAGCCCCTTTACTTTCAGTGCAGCAAACTCTCTCCAGAAGTTCAGTGAGGATCTCTGAATGATCCAATGTTGACCTAAATGACTAATGATGATAAATACAATCCACCTGTGTGTAATCAAGTCTCCGTATAAATGCACCTGCACTGTGATAGTCTCAGAGGTCCGTTAAAAGCGCAGAGAGCATCATGAAGAACAAGGAACACACCAGGCAGGTCCGAGATACTGTTGTGAAGAAGTTTAAAGCCGGATTTGGATACAAAAAGATTTCCCAAGCTTTAAACATCCCAAGGAGCACTGTGCAAGCGATAATATTGAAATGGAAGGAGTATCAGACCACTGCAAATCTACCAAGACCTGGCCGTCCCTCTAAACTTTCAGCTCATACAAGGAGAAGACTGATCAGAGATGCAGCCAAGAGGCCCATGATCACTCTGGATGAACTGCAGAGATCTACAGCTGAGGTGGGAGACTCTGTCCAAAGGACAACAATCAGTCGTGTATTGCACAAATCTGGCCTTTATGGAAGAGTGGCAAGAAGAAAGCTATTTCTTAAAGATATCCATTTAAAGTTTGCCACAAGCCACCTGGGAGACACACCAAACATGTGGAAGAAGGTGCTCTGGTCAGATGAAACCAAAATTGAACTTTTTGGCAACAATGCAAAACGTTATGTTTGGCCTAAAAGCAACACCCTGAACACACCATCCCCACTGTCAAACATGGTGGTGGCAGCATCATGGTTTGGGCCTGCTTTTCTTCAGCAGGGACAGGGAAGATGGTTAAATTTGATGGGAAGATGGATGGAGCTAAATACAGGACCATTCTGGAAGAAAACCTGATGGAGTCTGCAAAAGACCTGAGACTGGGACGGAGATTTGTCTTCCAACAAGACAATGATCCAAAACATAAAGCAAAATCTACAATGGAATGGTTCAAAAATAAACATATCCAGGTGTTAGAATGGCCAAGTCAAAGTCCAGACCTGAATCCAATCGAGAATCTGTGGAAAGAACTGAAAACTGCTGTTCACAAATGCTCTCCATCCAACCTTACTGAGCTCGAGCTGTTTTGCAAGGAGGAATGGGAAAAATTTTCAGTCTCTCGATGTGCAAAACTGATATAGACATACCCCAAGCGACTTACAGCTGTAATCGCAGCAAAAGGTGGCGCTACAAAGTATTAACTTAAGGGGGCTGAATAATTTTGCACGGACAATTTTTCAGTTTTTGATTTGTTAAAAAAGTTTTAAATATCCAATAAATGTCGTTCCACTTCATGATTGTGTCCCACTTGTTGTTGATTCTTCACAAAAAATACAGTTTTATATCTTTATGTTTGAAGCCTGAAATGTGGCAAAAGGTCGCAAAGTTCAAGGGGGCCGAATACTTTCGCAAGGCACTGTATATGTACATATCTACCTCAATTGGGGCGGCAGGTAGCCTAGTGGTTAGAACGTTGAGCCAGTAACCGAAAGGTTGCTAGAGCGAATCCCTGAGCTGACAAGGTAAAAATCTGTTGTTTAAAAATAAAATAAAAATTATTTCACCTTTATTTAACCAGGTAGGCTAGTTGAGAACAAGTTCTCATTTGCAACTGCGACCTGGCCAAGATAAAGCATAGCAATTCGACACATACAACAACACAGAGTTACACATGGGATAAACAAAACATAGTCAATAATACAGTAGAACAGAAGAAAACAAAAGCCTATATACAGTGTGTGCAAATGAGGTAAGATAAGGGAGTTAAGGCAATAAATAGGCCATGGTGGCGAAGTAATTACAATATAGCAATTTAACACTGGAATGGTAGATGTGCAGAAGATGAATGTGCAAGTGGAGATGCTGGGGTGCAAAGGAGCAAGATAAATAAATAAATACTGTATGGGGATGAGGTAGGTAGATAGATGGGCTGTTTACAGATGGGCTGTGTACAGGTGCAGTGATCTGTGAGCTGCTCTGACAGCTGGCACTTAAAGCTAGTGAGGGAGATATGAGTCTCCAGCTTCAGAGATTTTTGCAGTTCGTTCCTGTCATTGGCAGCAGAGAACTGGAAGGAAAGATGACCAAAGGGGGAATTGGCTTTGGGGGTGCCCAGTGAGATATACCTGCTGGAGCGCGTGCTACGAGTGGGTGCTGCTATGGTGACCAGTGAACTGAGATAAGGCGGGGCTTTACGAAGCAGAGACTTGTAGATAACCTGTAGCCAGTGGGTTTGGCGATGAGTATGAAGTGAGGGCCAACCAACGAGAGAGTACAGGTCGCAATGGTGGGTAGTGTATGGGGCTTTGGTGACAAAATGGATGGCACTGTGATAGACTGCATCCAGTTTGTTGAGTAGAGTGTTGGAGGCTATTTTATAGATGACATCACCGAAGTCGAAGGATGCTTTGTTGCGATATAGGAAGCCAATTCTAGATTTAACTTTGGATTGGAGATGCTTAATGTGAGTCTGGAAGGAGAGTTTACAGTCTAACCAGACACCTAGGTATTTGTAGTTGTCCACGTATTCTAAGTCAGAGCCGTCCAGAGTAGTGATGCTGGACTGGTTAGCAGGTGCTAGCAGGGATCGGTTGAATAACATACATTTAGTTTTACTTGCGTTTAAGAGCTGTCGTTCTGCCCCTGAACAAGGCAGTTAACCCACTGTTCCTAGGCTGTCATTGTAAATAAGACTTGTTAACTGACTTGCCTTTTTAAATAAAAAATGACCTTGTACCCCTGCACATTGACTCGGTACTGGTACCACAGGAGGTTGGTGGCACCTTAATTTGGGAGGTCAGGCTCGTTGTAATCGCTAGAGCCAAATAAGTGGAATGGTTTCCACGGTTTCCATGTGTTTGATGCCATTCCATTGACTCCATGCAAGGCATGTAGGATGCATACAGGGATGATTTCTGTATTTTGAAAACTTGATTGCTGACAAGCAAAATATTTTTCGACTATGTCAACAATGGACTAATGAAACAAATACCCAAATATTGTTTTGGGGTGGAATTTTCCTGTAAATTAAGACCAAAAAGACAATTTTGACTTTGTGGCTGTGGAATCTGTACAGATTGGAGGCCCAGCAATCTACGGTTCATTCATTCATTCAGTTTCTCACCACTCTCTAATGGTCATGGCTAGAAGGGATACAGTTTTTGTCAAATTAACCTCAAACGTTTTTAGCTAACCCTAACCCTTTTCCTAACCTTAGCCCAATTCTCCTAACCTACTATTTTAATTTACCTAACCTGCTGCGTAAATTCTCCTAACCTGCTATGAAAAGACTGATCTGACAAAAGCTGTATCCCATCTAGTTAAAATCCTCTCTCACCTGCTGGCTTGTACAGCCGTTTGTTTGAATTTTGAATTAACTTAATTGACTGAATATTTGAAGCTGTCTGAAATGAACATTCCATTTTATTTAGTCATAAACAGCAAAAAGAGGGTTGACCACAGATGACTTCCAACACTGTAAACAGAAATCACGATAAATTAGCTAAATAGATGAAAAATATCTCCCTAATTAAACATTTACATTTCGGTCACACAATAGGTTGTATTTGTTTTATGGACCTGCCAATACTCAAGAGTAATTTGAAAGTCAAACATTGTTTTCCATTTTTGTTTTGACAATATCTTCATGCTGTAAATCACTGAAATCGTTCTCTTTCAATCCCCAAAAAGTCCAGTGCATTGCCTGCAAGCAGTTTGTCCTGAAAAGGAAAAGCAAACACATGAAAATTCATAAACCATCATGTTCCCGCTCTTATTCTTTTATCACAGACACTTTTTTTGCAAGAGAAAGGATGCACATTCAGTGTGTTACCTTACCTTTAAACCACCATCAAACTCCTTTATGGACTCTATTAATGTTCCTGGCTGCAGCTCACCCAGTGGGAATGGATAGTCTGTTCCTAACATCACCTTATCCTATGGAAGAAAATAATAAGAACTGAGACCGTAATAAACTCTTTTGTAAACTCTACCAATACAAACTTCAAACCTTCAAGCCTTTTAAACTACTTAGTAATGAGAAATATCATTTGTCTAGATCAGTGACGATAACTACATTGCCATTTAGAAATTAGACACATCACTGCATACCTTTCCAATCACATCAATAAGTAGCTTGAGGGCGATGGGGTCATGCACTAAGGAGTCAGTGTAGAAGGAGCCCAGGTATTTCCGTGGGTTGACTTTGTTATCCACAGCACAGAGGTCAGGTCGGACCTGGAACCCATGTTCAATTCGGCCAATAGTGAACGGGAAAGAACCCCCTAGGGAAAAAACTTTGCTTCACACGTCAATCTTTCAAGGGTGATTCTTGGATTCTCCTAGCTCACACTTTCACTGTTTACTGAATGTCATTATTTGTTCCTCTATATATTGTAAATTACCTCCATGAGCAAAGCAGACCTTCAACTTGGGAAATCTCTCAAAGACACCTCCGAAGATCATTGAGCAAATGGCCATGGTAGTCTCAGAAGGCATACCTGTACAAAAAAAATAAAACAAATAAAAGTTTACTCATTTGTGACAACGTCATCCAGGTAGGCTGTGACACGGCATTTGATTGATCAGAACAGAGCTGAGTCTTTACCCTATCACTCACCCACTAACCAGGGGAGCCAGTACTTGGCCATCCTCCCATCGATCTGCATGTCCCATGGGTGTACAAACAAGGAACAGTTCAGTTCCTCAGCAGCCTATAGAAAAGCGGGAATATCACTCATGATTTTCATAATCGACATCATTACACAGTCATGATGAATTGATACTCGAACATCAAATGTGTCTAGTTCCACTAATATCTGGTCCACAAACTATCTTAGGTGTAGTCTAGAAAGAGCAAGAGTATGATTTTCAATGGTGTTTCTATCTGGCTTTGTAACACTATAGCTGGAATATCATTAGGAATATAGCTGCCCATTTAAATAAATCAATTCACTTATATGGCTCTTACAGCATAGATTGGGTAGAGTTCGGGGGCGTTAAGATCCCAGGTGTTAATGTGTGAGCCGATCTGTACACCAGGGAAGCCCAGCTGCCTAACACAACGCTTCATCTCCAGCACAGCCAGGTCAGGAGCCTGCATGGGCAGGGTACCCAGCCCCACGAAGCGTCGGGGGTGGAGCGCCACTGTCTTAGCCAGGTCGTCATTCAGGATCCCACACAGGTCCAGGGTGTCATGAGGTTTGGCCTGTCACAACAGGGAAGTGAACCCAACACAACCAAAGCCTTAGTAATGCATTGGCAGCTATGTTTACAGAGAAGTAAGCACATCAAAGTCTTAGAAAAGGGAGAAGTGATGTAAAAAAAAAAAAACATGTCAGAGAGTAAAAGTAAGGATATATTTTTTTATTTTTGCATTGTAACTTAAAAAATACCATAATATATCTGGCACTAATAGTGGAATGATAGAGTTTCACAGTATTACTTACCCAACAGTGTTTATGATTGGCTGTAATATTCACCTGTTGATTTCTCCCACCAGAGCAGCATCTGTTGTCAAACTGGGAAAGCTGTTCTGACTTTTTGGCTGTGTGGTCTTGTGGAAATCGCTCTGTCATTTCCTGGTTGCTAAAATTCTACACTGTTCACTCAATTTCAGTGTGTGGTTGCAACCTGGTCTCAGAGCATTTCTGCTTATTTTGTATGTTAATCAGATGATGCTCCAATTAGTATGATATGTTACATATCATATGGTATGTATTAGTTTGTGAATGTCCATCACCTATTTTGTATGATAAATTGTGAATTATAATGTGTATGATATTTTATATGTTACATGTTACGAATTTGCAAAATGTACAATATATTACAAATTTGAAAAACTTTCAATATGTTACAAATGTGCAAAACCTATGGTATGTTCCAAATTCTAGCTAGGTGGCTAGGTGGCTAGGTGGCCAACATCATTAGCTAGGCTAGGGGTTAAGGTTAGGACTAAGTTTAGGAGTTAGGTTAAATTGTTAAGTTTAGCGTTAGAGGAAGGCTTAGCTAAAAGAGTTAAGGTTAGCGTTAGGTGAAGGGTTAAGGTTAGGGTTAGCTAACATGAAAAAGTTGCTAATAAGGTCAAATGCTAAAGTTGTCCATGATGATATTTGACCTCACAACATTCCCGTTATCTGCCCACCCATCCACCCCAACCTAAGTAACCCTCTGTCTTATATAACCATACCAAACGTAACATATCGTACCAATGGAATGTCTTGGATTCAGGTACAGAATAAAAACAAAATGCTCGGAGACCAGATTGGTGAGAAAACAAGCACTGAATAGTGTAGGGAATCAGTGTACCATCTAAATCCTTGTGAAATATCTTTCAATAACAAAAAATATTGTTTTTACAGCTGTTTGAATGAAGCTGGTGGACCAAAACCAAACGCTTCAAAAAGCCTTTTTGGTCCCACAGCTTCAAACAGCGGTGAAAACTATATTTTTTGGTACAATGATTCCCTACAATATTCAGTGCTTGTTTTCTCACATAAACTGAAATTGAGCGAACAGTGTAGAATTGTAGCAACCAGGGAATGAGTGATTTCCACTAGATATCACAGCCACAAAGCCAGAACAGATTTCACAGTTTGACAACAGATTCTGCTCTGGCGGAAGAAATCAATAGGCGATTATCACAGCCAATCACAACACTGGCGGGTAAGTAATGCCGCGTTCAAAACAACCTGGAACTCTGAGAAACAGGAGGTCAAATCATGATGTCAGTGATCTTCAGGTCGGAAAGTTGGAGCTCTAGAAAGAGGCCTCGAGTTGGAATTCTGAGTAGAAGCTAGTTTTTTCCCCGAGTTCCCAGTTGTTTTGAACGCGCTGAGGTCAGAAGTCGGGGATTTCCGAGTTCCCATTTCCGAGATCCCAGTTGTTTTGAATGTGGCATAATAGTGTGAAACTATTAGCGCCAGATATATTATGTACATTCTCTGAAATATCCTATGTGAAGCACCTTTAACAAAAATCTGCTGTTTATTTTTTCCCCTTGCAGACAGACTTACCCAGTAGTTAAACATGACAGGCACTGTGGACAAGGCTTGGACCGTCACCCCTAAAGTAGATCATCATCATCATCATCATCATCATCATCAAAACCCACAACATTACAATACAGACTTACTTTACAGGCAACGTGAATGACTCTGCTGGCTTCAAAATATGCTGCCAAGAGGATTTTGACATGAGGATGATATTGAATATGTGTGTATATACCGTGTGCATCCATGTCCCGAATCCTTGCGGCTGCATCCCAACAGTTCTCCTGGATCACGCGGAACAACTTCCCGTCTTTCATCATTTTTGCTTCCCCCTAAAATATGGATTGGCACAAGACTCCAGAGAATGAAGGACACTTGATTTGTTCTTTTTTTGGTTTCTATGCCCTCCATTGTCTTCATTGCTTCATGCCTACAATTTCTGTTTGATGAGCAAGATGATGTGCCACTAGAGATTCTGAGTTCGAGTCCAGGCTCTGTGGCAGCCGGCTGTGACCGGGAGACCCATGGGGCGGTGCACAATTGGCTCAGCATCGTCTGGGTTAGGGGAAGGTTTGGCCGGGATCGATGTCCTTGACTCATTGTGCACTAGTGACTCCTGTGGCGGGCTGGGTGCAGTGCATGCTGACACAGTCGCCAGGTGTACTGTGTTTTCTCCGACACATTGGTGCGGCTGGCTTCCGGGTTTAGTGGGCTGAGGATGCACGGCTCTCTACCTTTGCCTCTCCCGATTCCGTATGGGAGTTGCAGCGATGAGACAATACTGTAACTACCAATTGTGGAGCAAAAGGGGTAATAAACAATAGAAAAGAAAAAAACAAGAACACTTCTATGTCATATAAGAAGCAAATCACTCAAGTGGAATTGAAATGTGTATGTGTAATCAGCCACCTGATGGCAGCAAAGAGAAACATTTGGAAACTAGAAAGGGAGTTGAAAATGTCTCATTGGCTATTACTTTACATTCAGGTGTCAACACACACAACAGCAAGTACTCACACACACACATAAGCTGTGTTTACAAGCAGCCCAAGGCTGATCACTAATTGATAATTTAATCAATCAGATCAGTTCTGAAAAAGATCTGATGTGAAAAGATCTGATGTGATTGGTCAATTGGACCAATTAGGGTAACAAATACTTCAACACAGTCATAGTGACACACAGGTGTTGCTGGATCCAGTGGGTCTCAGTGTCTGTATGAAATCTTACTGTGCTGCCCACTCACTACCCACAGGTGGCGCCAAGAGGGAGGGTTGGCTTTGTGTTAGCCTCGCCGAGAAACAGTTTTCGAGACGTGACAACGATGTGATTTTTGAGGTATGGCAACACTAGACTAGCTTTGTGTGAATGAGATCTTGTAGAGAGCCCAGGAGAGCCTGAGTAGAGGGCTGGCCTGCTCATTAGGCAGGATTAGGTGGTCGCCTACAGCCACAGATTGACAAGGGCGGAATTTTCTGAGCTAAACTGACCAAGATGCACCTCCAACAATACATAAAACCTCACATAATTCTGGCCAAAATCAACAACAATTTCTCTCAACCAATGGTATTTGGGTTTTTAGGGGAGTATTGATGCCACGCTGTGATAAGCAGTGCCCACTTTGTCAAAGGCAGTGAGGCAAAATATTTATCTTGTCCATTCTCAACGTGCCTCTCCAGGGTCCTCTTGGAGAGACACATCGCTGCAGCGCCCTACCAACATTCCGTCAAGAAAAAGAATGTACCATAAATAATGTAGCAGATATAGCACATGGTAGAAAAGAGTATGTGGAGGTACAATGTAATGAGACGGACACTTTTTACATCATGCAGGTTTCTCCTACCTAATAGCCTAACCTAAATGATGCCCGATCAAATAAACAATGTGCTGACATGTTAACAAACAACATATCCTAAAAACAGGACACGTCAAAGTAAAATGGACAATATGGGATGGACAATCAGGCTACTCAACTGCTGTCCAGGAGTTTCATCCCGTGAGCTAAAATATGATGCGGTTTCAAGTTTGTATCCTTACATTTTTTACAAGCTGATCATAGCGAAAAATAAAATAATTTTGCATTTCTCGCTGGGTAAACACATTGCAAATAGGCTCAGGATAACTCCTCCTGATAAAGTTTGGGAGCTGATATTCAGAGCTTAAATTAGCCAAACCGATTAGTTGGAATCAGGACCAATCAAACCAATTCACATTTTATTTTTCACTTGCGCACGAACACAACAGGTGTAGACATTACAGTGAAATGCTTACTGACAAGCCCTTTAATCAACAATGCAGTTTTAAGACAAATAAGTGTTAAGAAAGTTTTTACAAAAAAAACAAAAGAAAAAAATACATACATTTAAAAAATTTAAATAAAGAAGAAAAATAGAAAAATAACAATAACTAAGGATCATTAACAAAATAACAGTAGCAAGGCTATATACAGGGGGTACCGGGTCAGAGTCAATGTGCAGGGCACAAGTTAGTCGAAGTAATTGAAGTAATATGTACATGTAGGTAGAGGTAAAGTGACTGCATGGATAATAAACAGAGAGTAACAGCAGCGTAAAAATGGGGGTGGAGTGGGGGTGACAATCCAAATAGTCCGGGTGGCCATTTGATGACCTGTTCAGGAGTCTTATGAAGCCATTTAGACCTAGACTTGGTGCTCTGGTATCGTTTGCCGTGCGGTTGCAGAGAGAACAGTCTATGACTAGGGTGGCTGGAGACTTTGGCAATTTTAAGGGATTTCCTCTGACACCGCCAGGTATAGAGGCCCTGGATGGCAGGAAGCTTGGCCCCAGTGATTTTTCTGGGCCGTACGCACTACCCTCTGTAGTGCCTTGCGGTCGGAGGCCGAGCAGTTGCCATACCAGGCAGTGATGCAACCAGTCATAAAGCTCTCGATGGTGCAGCTGTAGAACTTTTTGAGGATCAGAGGACCCATGCCAAATCTTTTTTCCGTCTCCTGAGGGGGGATAGGGGTTCTTGTGCCCTCTTCACGACTGTCTTGGTGTGTTTGGACCATGATAGTGTGTTGGTGATGTGGACACCTCAACCTGCTCCACTACAGCCCTATCAATGAGAATTGGGGCACGCTCGGTCCTCCTTTTCCTGTAGTCCACAATTATCTCCTTGTCTTGATCACGTTGAGGGAGCGGTGGTTATCCTGGCACCACACTACTAGGTCTCTGACCTCCTCCTTATAGGCTGTCTCATCGTTGTCGGTGATCAGGCCTACCACTGTTGTGTCATCGGCAAACTTAATGCTGGTGTTGGAGATGTGCTTGGCCATGCAGTCATGAGTGAACAGGGAGTGCATGAGGGGGCTGAGCACGCACCCCTGAGGGGCCCCCGTGTTGAGGATCAGCGTGACAGATGTGTCGTTACCTACCCTTACCACCTGGGTCGGTCCGGCAGGAAGTCCAGGATCCAGTTGCAGAGTGAGGTGTTTAGTCTCAGGGTTCTAAGCTTAGTGATGAGCTTTGAGGGCACTATGGTGTTGAACGCTGAGCTGTAGTCAAAAAATAGCATTCTCACATAGGTGTCCCTTTTGTCCAGGTGGGAAAGGGCAGTGTGGAGTGCAATGGAGATTGCAACATCTGTGGATCTGTTGGGGCGGTATGCAAATTGGAGTGGGTCTAGGGTTTCTGGGATAATGGTGTTGATATGAGCCATGACCAGCCTTTCAAAGCACTTCATGGCTACAGATAAGAGTGGTACAGGTCGGTAGTCATTTAGGCAGGTTACCTTGGTGTTCTTGGTTACAGGGACTATGGGGGTCTGCTTGAAACATGTAGGTATTACAGACTCGGTGGGGGACAGGTTGAAAATGTCAGTGAATACACTTGCCAGTAGGTCAGCGCATGCTCAGAGTACACATCCTGGTAATCCGTCTGGCCCTGCAGCCTTGTGTATGTTGACTTGTTTAAAGGTCTTACTCACATCGGCTGTGGAGAGCGTGATCACACAGTTGATGAACAGCTGATGTTCTCATGCATGCCTCAGTGTTGCTTGCCTCGAAGCGAGCATGGAAATGATTTAGCTCTTCTGGTAGGCTTGTGTCACTGGGCAGCTTGCGGCTGTGCTTCCCTTTGGAGTCTGTAATAGTTTGCAAGCCTGAGTTTGCAAGCCTGACGAATCAGGAGGATAGAGTTATGGTTAGATTTGCCAAATGGAGGGCGAGGGAGAGCTTTGTATGCATCTCTGTATGTGGAGTAAAGGTGGTCTAAAGTTTTTTTTCGCTGGTTGCACATGTGACATGCTGGTAGAAATGAGGTAAAACGGATTGAAGTTTCCCTGCATTAAAGTCCCCGGCTACTAGGAGCTCCACCTCTGGGCGAGAATGGTCTTGTTTGTTTATGGACTTATACAGCTCATTGAGTGTCGTTTTAGTGCCAGCATCAGTTTGTGGTGGTAAATAGACAGCTATGAAAAATATAGATGACAATTATTTTGGTAAATTGTGTGGTCTACAGCTTATCATGAGATACTCTACCTCAGGTGAGCAAAACCTTGAGATTTCCTTAATATTAGATTTTGTGCAACCGCTGTTATTTATAAATAGACACAGACTGCCACCCCTTGTCTTACTGGAGGCAGCTGATTTATCTTGGACCAAAAACCCAGAGAGCAGTACGAGTCGTTCAGCCACGACTCGGTGAAACATAAGATATTACCATTTTTAATGTCCAGTTTGTAGGATAGTCTTGATTGGATCTGATTCATTGTATTATCCAATGATTGCACGTTGGCTAATAGGACTGATGGTAAAGTCGGATTACTCACTTGCCGTCAGATCCTTACAAGGCACCCAGACCTACGTCCCTGATATATTTGTCTCTTCTTCATGCCAGAATGACAGGGATTTGAGCCTCATCGGTGTCTGAAGTAAATCCTTTGCGTCCGACTCGTTAAAGAAAAAGACTTTGTCCAGTACGAGGTGAATAATCACTGTCCTGATATCCAGAAGCTCTTTTTGGTCATAAGAGACGGTGGCAGAAACATAAGTTACAAATGACATGAAAAAACACACACAATACCACAATTGGTTAGGAGCCTGTAAAACGGCAGCCGTCACCTCCGGCGCCATCTTCTCTATCCAGTCTGGACCAGCCTTGATCCATAATAAAGCCAATGCAAAAGTATTTTTAACAAACGGAGGGCCTATGAAACGGAGGGCCTATGAATGCCTGGATGGGCATTCATAAAATTCCATTGAGGGCCAACGTGGTAGGCCACACCCCAGTAAGCACGGGCCGACGTGGTAGGCCACACCCCAGTAAGCACGGGCCGAAGTGGTACGCCACACCCCAGTAAGCACGGGCCGACGTGGTAGGCCACACCCCAGTAAGCACGGGCCGACGTGGTAGGCCACACCCCAGTAAGCACGGGCCGACGTGGTAAGCTACACCCCAGTAAGCACGGGCCGACGTGGTAGGCCACACCCCAGTAAGCACGGGCCGACGTGGTAGGCCACACCCCAGTAAGCACGGGTCGACGTGGTAGGCCACACCCCAGTAAGCACGGGCCGACGTGGTAGGCCACACCCCAGTAAGCACGGGCCGACGTGGTAGGCCACACCCCAGTAAGCACGGGCCGACGTGGTAAGCTACACCCCAGTAAGCACAGGCTGACGCATTCTGGACATAATTTTTTGGTCCTGTCCGGACGGCTTTGATTTCCATGTCCACGGACGTTGGTTTTTGGTACGATCCGACCCAAATCTGAACATATCATACACGTCTTTGTTTGGTTCAGATTGTGTCCGGTCTGGACCAGCCTTGTTTTGTCCCAAACATAGACGTCTATAAATGACGGCTATTTAATTTTCATTCAGAACTGAAAATGTATCTAATTTCAACATCTGGAAAAGTACGTATTTTAGAAGTCTTTTCAACATAATTTTGCTTACTGGTACTATTCTAGTAGGGGAGCCAATGTTTTTGTCTCGTCTAGGGAGGCAGAATGGCCAGGACCAGCCCTGCCTATGTAGTAGCATTGCAGGCCAAGGTAACTGCTGTGTGTGGCATTATCACATCTCATGGAACATGGGCAGGCAAGCTCTCATAACAAGGAGTTAGATCACATCTCAATTCAGTGAGAACAATGTACACCACATATACAAATGACAAGTACACTACAGCTCCATTCAACTTTGAAAGCTTGCTGATACATGGACTAAATAGGCTGCATGCTTGATACACGGACTAAATAGGCTGTATGCTTGATACACGGACTAAATAGGCTGTATGCTTGATACACGGACTAAATAGGCTGTATGCTTGATACACGGACTAAATAGGCTGTATGCTTGATACAAGGACTGAATAGGCTGCATGCTTGATACACGGACTAAATAGGCTGCATGCTTGATACACGGGCTGTATGCTTGATACACGGACTAAATAGGCTGCATGCTTGATACACGGACTAAATAGGCTGCATGCTTGATACACGGACTAAATAGGCTGTATGCTTGATACACGGACTAAATAGGCTGTATGCTGTATAACGTGAAATCTGTTGCTAAAGTCTGTAATTAATGATGCATCAAGTAAAGCATTTAATTTCCATTATGCTGTAGAATGTGCACATTTGATCAGTATATGGAAAGGTAACCGAAAACATATTCTTTAACATTCAATGTTTTTTTCCCCCATTTTTTTTCTATTGTGTTATTGACTGTACGTTTGTTTATCCCATGTGTAACTCTGTGTTGTTGTTTGTGTCGCACTGCTTTGCTTTATCTGGGCCAGGTCGCAGCTGTAAATGAGAAGTTGTTCTCAACTGGCCTACCTGGTTAAATAAAGGTGAAATTAAAAAAAAAAAATATATATATATATATATTGTACTGTACTGTTGAGTAACCTTGAGACTCACCTTGCAGTGATGGTGAAGCTGGATAAATCCATCATATCCATATCTCTAAAGAACAAATAAAACTGTCATTAGAGTGGGTTTATGCCATCATGATAATGAATAGTTAAGTGTTTTGCTAAGCATAGGACATTTTGAATTTCCTGATGTTATTTTAAAACATTCACAAAGTCATATCTAATGGCTTGCATGTATCGAAAGCTATAACTTTCATTGCTTGTCATTATGCACCTCGGGGTTCTGCTTGTTACGCAAAGTAGGCCTGCAGGGATCAAAAACAGACCAGCCAATGTCATAAGCCATTTTAATTGGAGAAAATTACCTATGAACCACTTTCACAACAAATGGGAACAGAGACAGAAAGGGAGGAATCGGGACGCAATCAACACCATCCCATTTCAGTTCAGTGATATGCATACGGATGAACCCTGAAACAGCCCAAAATGATTAATAATATCCATCCCATAGGATCAACATCCTCCTCAATTTAGACTGAAGATAGCTTCCCTGTATGAATACTAAGTGGGTTACATGTCCTTGAACTTGCCACGAACCCCAATGCAATTCCTTTATGTTTGAATACAGTTACATTTCCTCCATCCATCTCAACAGTGTTAGAATGCTTGTGGGATCAGGTAGCCTAGCGGTTATGAGTGTTGGGCCAGTAACTGACAGGTTGCTGGTTCAAATCCCTGAGTCGACTTGGTGAAAAATCTGCCTTGAGCAAGGCACTTAAACCTAATTGCTCTGGATAAGAGTATATGACAAAAATGTTGCTGTTGTTTTATGTAGGAGTGGCATGGGTCTTGAACAGGTTGCAGCCGTTTATCTGGTCCTAAGAGTAATAGGTCTAACTTCAATATGGAATGGAATGGGATTTGTTCATTCATTTTATTCATTGAGTCCACAGGTTGGCGCAAAATGCACAGGGCAGAACACACGATATCTCTAATGCAGCCATGTTGTTTAACAACACTGTTGTAATCATGTCTGTATAATAAACTAGGAGTGGCATGGGTCAATATTTTATTATTTTTTAAAAATGTTATTTTACCTTTATTTAATAACAAATTCTTATTTTCAATAACGGCCTAGGAACTGCCTTGTTCAGGGGCAGAACGACAGATTTTTACTTTGTCAGCTCGGAGATTCAATCTTGCAACCTTTCGGTTACTAGTCCAACGCTCTAACCACGAGGCTACCTGCCGGCAATATGATGCAATTGGAGTCATGTTGACTATCAGGGTGGCCGGGCCTCTGTCCTGACTGACTCCTGTTGCTCTCTGTGGCTTTCTCACCCCCACAAAGGAACATTTGTTCCCAGGATAAAACATGGTGTTTGTTCCAAGTGGCTCACTATATAGGGCACTACTTTTGATTTGGACCATGATTCCCACAAGTCGTAGTGAATGTTGGGAACCTGGTGTCATTTGGGACGCACTCATGAACAATCATTAGCTAAGGTCAGGCCTATTGACAAAAAGACCGCCTTTAAAGGAATGGGTCACTGCCAAGCATTGATTAATGTTTAACAAGTCAGTGCAGAGGGGTGGTAAAACTTCTCACAGGATTTCCTTACTGGCTGCATAGAAAATATAAAACCATTTCTTCAGAGTTCTCGATGATATTCTTGTTAGTTTCAAATTAACAATCTTCATCAAGGACTTTGGCATTCTGACAAACACAGTTATAACATGTTACTTAAGTCATTCCATGTTATTGTGCTAAAATAAACGTATTCTGTTTATTGTTTAGCAATGTGTGGTGGGTGTCATAGGCCTTCATGATTTTGCTCTAAAACTAATGGTACGTTTTTTTGCCAGATTGGAGGACTCAGAAAAAAAACAAAAAAAAAAACACAATTAGATAACCAGATGTATTGATTGAGACAAGATATAACTTCTAGATCCACTACAGCCTGTGCAGTGCCAAGCAGTGTGCGCATTCGGCAATGTGCGCGACTGTGCATAATGGCATTCTGTAAATCAAACGTCAGGTAGACTATTAATAATGCATCATGTACCGGGTACGAGAAGTAGCCTGATAGATCACATCCTTTCTATTTCATTTAAAAAATATATAAAAGTTGTCAATGCATCTTGTAAAGTAGTATGGTATCACAAAGCCTACCTCTTTCAGATTGGGCCATTCCTTGGGTAAAATGTGATTATGAATATCAATCTTCATCCTGATCAATCTACTACGACAAGTGTTTTTCATACATTTCGCCTAATGTGAGACAGGTAGTAAACGGTGTCTATCATGATCATTGAGCAAGGTTATTCTCCGCCCTACTGCCCTGCCCCCTAACACCCCAGTGAAAAGCAGGTGAATGACTGACAGGGCATAGTCTCTTCTCACA
This sequence comes from Oncorhynchus clarkii lewisi, assembly GCF_045791955.1. Taxonomy (NCBI): domain Eukaryota; kingdom Metazoa; phylum Chordata; class Actinopteri; order Salmoniformes; family Salmonidae; genus Oncorhynchus; species Oncorhynchus clarkii. The sequence continues at coordinate 40,383,078 of NC_092168.1, read as the reverse complement.
GACACCGTGCCAGAGACATGGGCGGACTGGGACAAGAAATCGGCATTTCTAACACACCGGACCATTTTTTCCTCGAGACCTCCATTATTAGCCGGATATTGTTGATTTTGAGGGGAAAAAAACAACAAGTCAGACCAGCCCATCTGGCATTTGGGCAAATAGTTCTAGGGCCAGACCGCTTCTAGACTCACAGACAGGGCACATCTCATTTATGGATGGACAGGGTTTTTACACACAGCACCCAAAGAAATAACTGGGGCTGATCAAAAATATCCAATACATCGAGAAGAGAGGAATGTATGTTCACTTTCCTCTTCATGTAGGTTATCCTTCAATCAGGTGTTATTATCAGGGGGTCATAAATATTTGTGTAGCAGACTTATTGACTAATAGTTAATCTGTGCACCGGGGACACAAAGGGTTTTGATGACACCCCCCCCCCTCTCTCCCAAATGCAGCATCTGTTGTGCTATAGGCTATCTACATGAGGTCCTGCATTACAAGAACATGCCGAATCAGCAGGTTATACTATGAGCCTCATTTTCGATCCAATGTATTACAGACACATGCAGTAGTATAGAACATGGTCAAATGACTTAGGCTATTGGATAGCCTATAAGTTGCAAAAACAAAACCTATTTTTGTGTTGATTGGTTGAACCAGAGAGAGTATTCTAGTTTATTATACAGTCATGTTTACAACAGTGTTGTTAAACAACATGGCTGCATTAGAGGCATCATGTGTTCTGCCCTGTGCATTTTGCACCAACCTGTGGACTCATTGAATAAAATGAGTGAACAAATCCCATTCCATTCCTTTCCTTATTGAAGTTAGACCTATTATTCTTAGGACCAGATAGAACAGAACAGCTGCAACATGGACTCATGGCTCCACGTAACATAGTAAAGGTAAATCTGCCTCCCTCCATTTCCATTTAGTATGACATGTTACGTTTTGTATGGTATGTATTCATTCTTGGATGTTCATCGTTCATTTCATATATGTTACAAATGACAATTCGTATATGTTATGAAACGCAGTTCATACATCATGTTATGAATATGCTATATTTATGATACTGTACGAATTCCAATTTGTTTTGGGTCACGTTAGCTAGGTGGCTAACATTAGCTAGCTAGGGTTATGTTATGGTTAAGGTTAGGACTTTGGGTTAGGGTTTATGATTAGGGGAAGGGTTTTAGCTAACAGGCTAAGTAGTTGCAAAGTAGCTAAAAAGTATTAAATAGTTGCAAAGTAGATGATTAGTTAAAATGCTAAAGGTGTCCATGGTGTGGTTAAAAAATGTAACCTTTGGGTTGCTAGACATTCATGTTATATGCAGACCCATACTCCCTGACCTTGGCATAAGTAACCTTCTGTCTTATGTAACCATATCAAACATAACATATCATACCGTTGTTTTACAGAAAGAAATTAAATAAATTGTTTATGGTATCGAAATCCAGTAATTGATTGACAGTTGGGTGTTTTCGAGCTATGTTCTTGCATTCTGCGCATGGTTGCGTGTGATGGAAGGATTTCGGGGGAGGGGTAGAAAAGTTGTCGCGTCAAAAGTCGACAATTGAGCATCAAATGGCAGCCTTGTGTCTTTATAGCAACTGCATGTCGATAATAATCAGATCTATATTACAAGACTCAAGCAAATGAACCCATTTATGAATCGGAGCAAATTAACCTTGATTTATAAATCTTCTCACTGCAGTTCCCTCTATCGTGCGAAATCTCGTCGTCAGAGAGAGTGGAGAGAGAGGGGTGTGGCCGTAAGGGGTCTGTTGCTGCTGATGCTGTGGAGATTGCGTTTATCTCTCATCTAGTCATCGCTGTCTGCACTTCGTCCTGTCAACACCGGCGTCATTCCCGCCCTGGATGGCTGCATTTGTAACTCCGGTGTGAGTTATTTTTTTCCCGAGGACTTTTGACTTATAAGTAAACAACCATGACTGACCCAATGACACAAGATTCATTCCCTGTCCCGGATCCCACAATCGTGGACCCTTCGGCCGTACGGAACGGCGGGTGCGCGTCTAATGCGAATCTATCCAAAATACCGAGTCAAGACGATCCTTTTAATATGGACCGGGACCAAGAGATGAGAATCACCGACAGCGTTGATGGTCAAGGTAGTAAGTAATTCAGGGATTACAAACTTTATTGTTGTAAAAGTAAATCCTCACCTTGACGTGATTGATGGGCGCTTCTGGAGTTTATTTATAGCATCTGGAAAGTGGTTTTGATCAATTATTAATTTGATAAATTATTAATGTGTTGCTATAATAACTTACCTGCTTAACATCAGAGACATGTCAATTTGGCAAAGCAATTGGAGATAAATAATAGGCAAGCATCGCTGACTCTTATTGTCAAGATGTTGTGTCTGACATTATCTAGGTTATTTCTTCCGGATGATTCCCAAAACCCTTATGTGAATTTGTAGAGGTTATCAAACAATACAAAAATGGATGTACATTTTGAGCCTGAATTCAATGTGTGAAATCTTTTTTTAGAGAGAGATAAGATGCAGTGGTTATGAAAATGCCCTCAATATTCAGAAGTTTTGTCTGTCTCACACACACACACACACTCACACACACACACACACACACACACACACACACACACACACACACACACACACACACACACACACACACACACACACACACACACACACACACACACACGCACACACACACACACACACACACACACAGGTCATGCTAAATGGAAATGGAGGGAGACAGATTTACTTTTACTAAGGTCTGACATAAGGTCTGTACATAACCTATGTTATACAGTATAACAGTATAACATTCCAACATAGATATAACCAAGACCCCTATCATAACATCCCAACATGGATATGACCAAGACCCCTATCATAACATCCCAACATGGATATAACCAAGACCCCTATCATAACATCCCAACATGGATATGACCAAGACCCCTATCATAACATCCCAACATGGATATGACCAAGACCCCTATCATAACATCCCAACATGGATATAACCAAGACCCCTATCATAACATCCCAACATGGATATAACCAAGACCCCAATCATAACATCCCAACATGGATATAACCAAGACCCCAGTCATAACATCCCAACACATGGAATAAACAAACGTACAATCAATAATACAGTAGAAAAATCTATATACAGAATGTGCAAATGAGGTAGGATACCAGAGGTAAGGCAATAAATAGGCCATGATGGCGAAGTAATTACAATATAGCAATTAAACACTGGAATGGTAGGGTGTGCAGAAGATGAATGTGCAAGTAGAGATACTGGGGTGCAAAGGAGCAAGATAAATAAATAAATACTGTATGGGGATGAGGTAGATTGGATGGGCTATTTACAGATGAGCTACAGTGCCTTGCGAAAGTATTCAGCCCCCTTGAACTTTGCGACCTTTTGCCACATTTCAGGCTTCAAACATAAAGATATAAAACTGTATTTTTTTGTGAAGAATCAACAACAAGTGGGACACAATCATGAAGTGGAACGACATTTATTGGATATTTCAAACTTTTTTAACAAATCAAAAACTGAAAAATTGGGCGTGCAAAATTATTCAGCCCCCTTAAGTTAATACTTTGTAGCGCCACCTTTTGCTGCGATTACAGATGTAAGTCGCTTGGGGTATGTCTCTATCAGTTTTGCACATCGAGAGACTGAATTTTTTTCCCATTCCTCCTTGCAAAACAGCTCGAGCTCAGTGAGGTTGGATGGAGAGTATTTGTGAACAGCAGTTTTCAGTTATTTCCACAGATTCTCGATTGGATTCAGGTCTGGACTTTGACTTGGCCATTCTAACACCTGGATATGTTTATTTTTGAACCATTCCATTGTAGATTTTGCTTTATGTTTTGGATCATTGTCTTGTTGGAAGACAAATCTCCGTCCCAGTCTCAGGTCTTTTGCAGACTCCATCAGGTTTTCTTCCAGAATGGTCCTGTATTTGGCTCCATCCATCTTCCCATCAATTTTAACCATCTTCCCTGTCCCTGCTGAAGAAAAGCAGGCCCAAACCATGATGCTGCCACCACCATGTTTGACAGTGGGGATGGTGTGTTCAGCTGTGTTGCTTTTACGCCAAACATAACGTTTTGCAAAGCCGCCAAAAAGTTCAATTTTGTTTTCATCTGACCAGAGCACCTTCTTCCACATGTTTGGTGTGTCTCCCAGGTGGCTTGTGGCAAACTTTAAACAACACTTTTTATGGATATCTTTAAGAAATGGCTTTCTTCTTGCCACTCTTCCATAAAGGCCAGATTTGTGCAATATACGACTGATTGTTGTCCTATGGACAGAGTCTCCCACCTCAGCTGTAGATCTCTGCAGTTCATCCAGAGTGATGATGGGCCTCTTGGCTGCATCTCTGATCAGTCTTCTCCTTGTATGAGCTGAAAGTTTAGAGGGACGGCCAGGTCTTGGTAGATTTGCAGTGGTCTGATACTCCTTCAATTTCAATATTATCGCTTGCACAGTGCTCCTTGGGATGTTTAAAGCTTGGGAAATCTTTTTGTATCCAAATCCGGCTTTAAACTTCTTCACAACAGTATCTCGGACCTGCCTGGTGTGTTCCTTGTTCTTCATGATGCTCTCTGCGCTTTTAACGGACCTCTGAGACTATCACAGTGCAGGTGCATTTATACGGAGACTTTATTACACACAGGTGGATTGTATTTATCATCATTAGTCATTTAGGTCAACATTGGATCATTCAGAGATCCTCACTGAACTTCTGGAGAGAGTTTGCTGCACTGAAAGTAAAGGGGCTGAATAATTTTGCACGCCCAATTTTTCAGTTTTTGATTTGTTAAAAAAGTTTGAAATATCCAATAAATGTCGTTCCACTTCATGATTGTGTCCCACTTGTTGTTGATTCTTCACAAAAAAATTCAGTTTTATATCTTTATGTTTGAAGCCTGAAATGTGGCAAAAGGTCGCAAAGTTCAAGGGGGCCGAATACTTTCGCAAGGCACTGTATGTACAGTTGCAGTGATCTGTGAGCTGCTCTGACAGCTGGTGAGGGAGGTCTCCAGCTTCAGAGATTTTTGCAGTTCGTTCCAGTCATTGGCAGCAGAGAACTGGAAGGAGAGGCTGCCAAAGGAAGAATTAGCTTTGGGGGTGACCAGTGAGATATACCTGCTGGAGCGCGTGCTATTGGTGGGTGCTGCTATGGTGATCAGTGTACTGAGATAAGGCAGGGCTTTACCTAGCAGAGACTTGTAGATGACCTGGAGCCAGTGGGTTTGGCGACGAGTATGAAGCGAGGGCCAGCCAACGAGAGCATACAAGTCATGGGGTGGGTGGTATATGGGGCATTGGAGACAAAACAAATGGCACTGTTATAGACTGTGTCCAATTTGTTGAGTAGAGTGTTGGAGGCTATTTTGTAAACGACATCGCCGAAGTCGAGGATCGGTAGGATGGTCAGTTTTACGAGGGTATGTTTGGCAGCATGAGTGAAGGATGCTTTGTTGCGATATAGGAAGCCAATTCTAGATTTAATTTTGGATTGGAGATGTTTCATGTGAGTCTGGAAGGAGAGAGTATACAGTCTAATCAGACACCTAGGTATTTGTAGTTGTCCACGTATTCTAAATCATAACCGTCCAGAGTAGTGATGCTGGACGGGCGGGCAGGTGTGGGCAGCGATCGGTTGAAGAGCATGCTTTTAGTTTAACTTGCATTTAAGAGCAGTTGGAGGCCACGTAAGGAGAGTTGTATGGCATTGAAGCTCATCTGGAGGTTAGTTAACACAGTGTCCAAAGAAGGGCCAGAGGAATACAGAATGGTGTTGTCTGCGTAGAGGTGGATCAGAGAATCACCAGCAGCGAGAGCGACATCGTTGCATTTTAATCGGCATTGGAATGATTTTAGTCTTCCTATATGTAGCTTACATTTTTGGTCTTGAGCTATGGTTTAGCCCAGCTATACCCAACTGAGGCCTCTGTCATAGGGTGACCAGAGCAGATGTAATGAGATGGTAACTGAAGAGACTAGGTAACTAGGTAACTAGGAGGATTGTACACTCAGAAAAAAAAGGCGATATCTATAACCTAAAATGGTTCTTCGGTGGTTCCCATAGGATAACCTTTTGAATAAGCCTTTTGGGTTCCATGTAGAACTCTTTTGGTTCCAGGTAGAACCCTTTTGGTTCCAGGTAGAACCCTTTTGGGTTCCATGTAGAACCCTTTTGGTTCCAGGTAGAAAGAACCCTTTTGGGTTCCATGTAGAACTCTTTTGGGTTCCATGTAGAACCCTTTCCACAGAGGGTTTTAAATGGAACCCAAATGGAGGACAGGCGAATAACTATTTTGGAAGCTTTTTTTCTAAGAGTTTAGGTGCTGAAGCTCTCTAATGAGGCCCAGTCAATGTGTTAGAGAGCCTTAATGATGCTCGTTGCCCACAGGGATGAGTCTGAGACATACCGACTGGAAAGAGATGAGAGAGAGAGAGGGACATCAATGAGGAAATGTTTTTGAACGGTTTGCATTAAAACAGTAGAGCCCCATACCCCCACCACCACTCCCTCCACATATGCTGCCTCCATCTCACCCCCATTTACATACAAGACTGTAGCCTTGCTGCCTTTCAGAACTGCAGTCGTTTGAATATGCCTGTTAAGGCTGAATGCATAGTTTCAGAAGTAGGGCTAGAGAGGAGACTATAGCTTTCTGGCACAGATTGTTAGAGCTGTACATGTTGCTCACTACAGATATACAGTACACGCTGGATATAACATCTCTGTGCCTGTGTCTACAACTGTGCCTCTCTGCTTCTCATAGCTTCAACATGAGGTTTCCGAGTCGTCGTCGTCCCCCCCCCCCCCTGTAATATCATGTGTTACCTGGAATCACCCCAACCAATCAATTCAGTGCTTTGAATAATTTATGTGTTTTTAATTGACAGCTGGCAATAGGAGAGAGTGCGGAGGAGTGGAATGTCAGAGTGAATTGAGATTATGTTGGAACCACCTTTTAAAACAGGTTCACGTTTACTGTCTTTAGTCTTGTCCTTGTGGCAGCACTGAGCGAGTTCCCCTTAGATTTGTATTTTTATTTAACCTTTACTTAACTAGGCAAGTCTTTATTTAGATAGGCCAGCTGCAAAGTCAAAATTGGCTATATTGTAAAAATGCATTTTTTTTTGTTGTTGTCTAATTTAAGGTTAGGTTTAGGCATTAGGGTTAGCAGTGTGGTTAAGATATGATGGCAGTGTGGGTAAGATTTGAAGACTTTGTGGCTGTGCTAGCTAGTGACCACTGCAGAGCTGCCTCCAGAACAAGATTCATGATGAAAAATGCCAACCTGCCCTTTTAAAAGGGAGGGTTCTATGGGTTTTTTCAGAAAATGTATTAACATTCTATTAGAGAGATTACAGTCATAGCCTAGAGTGCCATGGGAATCTAATCACATATTCATTAGAGGGCGAAAATTGGAATTACTTCCAATTTGAGTATGTTGAAGATTATGAACATGTAGTGAGGGAATCTACTTAATCCACAAAACCAGCATGGATCGACAATTCATGTATTTCTATGGGATGAATTAAACACACTCTTAAAACGAGGGTTCTTTGGAAGGCAAGGAGTTCTAACTAAAACCTTTTTCATCCTAAGAACCTTTTTTTTTGAAGAAAGGAACCCTTTCTTCAAAAAAAAAGGTTCTTAGGATGAAAAAGGTTTTAGTTAGAACTCCTTGCCTTCCAAAGAACCCTCGTTTTAAGAGTTTGATGAGGATCCTTTGGAAGGAAAGAAGGGTTTTACATACAACCCTTCTGAATCTGAATAAGATTTTTGATAGTATTTTTTTTTCTTTCTTTTAAATAGTGCCTGACCATGAGTGTTACCTCACTGTTTAAACTTAGAATAATCTGGTCAATTTAAAAATATGTGTGAGAATGTTTTAAACTGTACCCATATGGGAATATTTGTGCATACATCTCGTATTCCCTTAATGATTTTTACGTATACAGTACTGACATAGTATATTCAGTGCATTCGGAAAGTAATCAGAACCCTTGAATTTTTCCACATGTTGTTACGTTACAACCTTTTTCTAAAATGGATTATTTGTTTCCCCCCCCCCCCCATCAATCTACACACAATACCCCATAATGACAAGGCAAAAACAGGTTTTCAGAAATGTTTGCAAATGTATTTAAAAAAAATGGAAAATATCACATTTACGTAAGTATTCAGACCCTTTACTCAATACTTTGTTGAAGCACCTTGTGGCAGAGATTACAGCCTTGAGTTGTCTTGGGTATGATGCTACAAGCTTGGCACACCTGTATTTGGGAAGTTTATTTTATTCTTCTCTGCAGATCCTCTCAAGATCTGTCAGCCTTCTGGAAGGTTCTCCCATCTCCACAGAGGAACTCTGTAGTTCTGTCAGAGTGACCATAAGCTTCATGGTCACCTTGCTGATCGAGGCTTTTCTCCCCCGATTGCTCAGTTTGGCCGCGTGACCAGCTCTAGCAAGAGTGTTGGTGTTTCCAAACTTCTTTCATTTAAGAAGGATGGAGGCCACTGTGTTTTTGGGGACATTCAATGCTGCAGAATTGTTTTGGTACCCAGAGCTGTGCCTCAACACAATCCCGTCTCTGAGCTTTACGGGCAATTCCTTCGACCTCATGGCTTGGTTTTTGCTCTGACACCTTATATAGACAGGGGTGTGCCTTTCCCAGTCATGTCCAATCAATTGAATTTACCACAGGTGGACTCCAATCAAGTTGTAGAAACATCCCAAGGATGATCAATGGAAGTTGTGTAATGAACACGATGGGAGACAGAGAGCTGGTTTCAAGTGCAGGGCGCAGCAGGTGTTTATTGTTCAAGGACCACAGGAGGAGGCAGGTATCTGGGTCCAGGGGCAGGCAAGAGGTCATACACAGGAGGAGGCAGGTATCTGGGTCCAGGGGCAGGCAAGAGGTCATACACAGGAGGAGGCAGGTATCTGGGTCCAGGGGCAGGCAAGAGGTCATACACAGGAGGAGGCAGGTATCTGGGTCCAGGGGCAGGCAAGAGGTCATACACAGGAGGAGGCAGGTATCTGGGTCCAGGGGCAGGCAAGAGGTCATACACAGGAGGAGGCAGGTATCTGGGTCCAGGGGCAGGCAAGAGGTCATACACAGGAGGAGGCAGGTATCTGGGTCCAGGGGCAGGCAAGAGGTCATACACAGGAGGAGGCAGGTATCTGGGTCCAGGGGCAGGCAAGAGGAAGAGGCAGGTATCTGGGTCCAGGGGCAGGCAAGAGGTCATACACAGGGGGTCCAAAAGGCAACAGTACAGGCAGGGAAAAGGCTAGTAACGTAGGTTGATAACAGGAAATCAGATAGGCTTAAGTACAGGCAGGGAATAGGCAAATGGTGTAGTTAGTGAGGCAGGCAAAAACTATCGTACACAGGAAGATTAAATTACGGAAAAACAGAGCTCCGAATAGATGTGTGTCTCACAACGATGGGGTGCAAAGAACTGAACTAAAATAGTGTGTGATAATGACATGCAGGTGTGTGAACAGGTGATCAGAATTCAGGTGATTGGGATCTGGAGAGTGAGCTGCGTTCAGGGGATCTATGTGTTTGAGAGTGTGAGCTGGAAGCAGACGTTACAATACCTAGTTATGTATCTTTGTGTAGCATAAGATCAATCAATCCAGTTTACATCATGTAGGTTGTCTCAATAATCAATATATCCCTACCCTGGCATTTCATCTGAATGGAGGTTGCAGGTGATTTAAAGTTCCAGTTGTTGGATATCCTCACTCTGGCTGGATTCCAATAGGAATTACACATCACTTTGCAAGCCATAGTGTGACATGCAGGCCTGATGTGGCCTGTAAACCTGGAGTTTCCGACCTTCCGGCTCTAGGTAGAACCTTTAGAGGATCAAAGGGTTCTTGGTTGAACCCTTTTATAGAGGGCTCTGGTTAAAACCATGTACAGACGGCTCAATGAATAACCCTTCATAGAGGGTTCTAGATGGATCCATCTGCAAAGGGTTCTACCCAGCACCGAAAAGGGTTCCCTTTTGGCAGGGGTAGGCAGCTAGATTCAGCCGTGGACCCATTTTTGTCGTAGCAAAATGATGGGGGGACGGAAAATAATGAGAATAATTTATACACTGCAAATTGACCACAACTAAGCCCAAAAAGAGAATGTATATGAAAACAACAATCATTTCATATACCTTGATTACATTAAGACACGATCGCTAATGTACATGTTTTTTTATTTTTTTTTTATTTGTGGGAATACTTGGGGACAGATTTCTTATATAAAAACATTGGGCGGGCCAAAGAAAGTTGTGGCCCTCGAGTCCCCTGTTGCTGACCTCTGCCCTATGGCAGACTGAAAAACACTATATGGTTCTACTTTGTAGCGAGCCTACATACTGTGATCTTTACCCTCCATAATTCTGAGAAAAAGAAAGTATGAATCATCCAATGTATGCAGTGTATCATCAAATGTAGGGTCAGTGTGTGTGTGTGTGTGTGTGTGTGTGTGTGTGTGTAGAGGAAGTGAGTAAGAGAACATCAGGGAAGAATGCAACTTCGTTCAACTCACATGATCCACATCTAGGATCAGCAGTGGAAACATGTGCCCAACAACCTCGTTCCCTCCACACACACACACACACACACACAGACAGACAGACAGACAGACAGACAGACAGACAGACAGACAGACAGACAGACAGACAGACAGACAGACAGACAGACAGACAGACAGAAAGAGAGAGAGAGAGCTGTTATTAACTCTGTCCTATAAGAACTGTATGGAGCTGGGCCATGTGACTCTCGACCACCAACTAGCCTACTCTTCTTAAAGCTGACCTAAAGACCATGGAGGATAAGGGGGATTTTGAATTTGACTTTCACCCCTGACTGACTTGGCTTGAGACTCACCCCTGAGGACACTTGAACATGTGATTCCCTTTGATTTCCGTTTAGAATAACTAATGCTGCTGAGACACAGCTTTACAAGCTGATTTCAGGTCAGAGGTCAACAAGTTGTCAGATCTGTGTGGTCCCCATAACATTCCTGCCTTCCACTGAACTCAAATCATCGAGTAAAGGGAATGAGATATGAGCTGGTAAATATTTCACTACGATTGTCCCCCTAGGGAATTTCACCCTTTTCCTCTTGTGGATGTGACTGTAACACAAAAAATTATTGATTATGTCAATTGGTCGTCAGAGAGACGAGGATGAGAGTACAATGAGAGGAGGGGTTCCATGTAGTTTTCTTCCATTATGATGTCTGTAGTTACTGTCAGTCAGTGTGTATAAAGAGCTAAGAGTCTTAGTGCTTATTCACACAAACCCACATGGCAATGAAGAGGGAAGCACTGCAGGATTCATAATCACAACATCTAGTATTGAGTTTGAGTTTAAGTTAATTTTTTATTTTTACAGGGACAGTGTACATTAATCAACGTTTCAGTAAAAGTGCTGGTTTTAGCCAACCGGCTAATTTTCAACCGCAGTCCCTGGGCAGGTTTTTAAAAACCATTACAAAACCGACAATCAATGAGCAGTGAGCACACGCACAGCAACACAGGACAAGCAAGACATAGCATGCAGACAGAGAAACATAGCACAAAATGCAACAAGACATTGAGGGTCTCTGTGCTGTAAGTCTCTCTCTCTCTCTCTTTACCCCCCTCTCCCTCTCTCTCTCTCTCTCTCTCTCAATTCAATTCAATTCAAGGGCTTTATTGGCATGGGAAACATGTGTTAACATTGCCAAAGCAAGTGAGGTCTCTCTCTCTCTCTCTCTCTCTCTCTCTCTCTCTCTCTCTCTCTCTCTCTCTCTCTCTCTCTCTCTTTCTTTCTCTCTCTCTCTCTACCCCTCTCTCTCCCCCCTCTCTCTTTCTCTCTCTCTCCCTCTCTCTCTCTCTCTCTCTCTCTCCACCCCTCTCTCTCACCCCCCTCTCCCACCCCCCTCTCCCCCTCTCTCTCTCCACCCCTCTCTCTCTCCCCCCTCCTCTCTCTTGCTCTCTCGCTCTCTCCATTTTTTTCCCTCAATTCCATTTCAGGGCTTTATTGGCATATGTTAACATTCCCAAAGCAAGTGAAGTAGATAATAAACAAAAGTGAAATAAACAATATAAATTAATAGTAAACATTACACTCACAAAAGTTCCAAAAGAATAAAGACATTACAAATGTCATATTATGTGCAAATAGTTCAAGTACAGCGAACATAAATATGGGTTGTATTTACAATGGTGTTTGTTCTTCACTGGTTGCCCTTTTCTTGTGGCAATAGGTCACAAATCTTGCTGCTCTGATGGCACACTGTGGAATTTCACCCAGTAGATATGGGAGTTTATCAAAATTGGGTTTGTTTTCAATTTCTTTGTGGATCTGTGTAATCTGAGGGAAATATGTATCTCTAATATGGTCATAAGTTGGACAGGAGGTTAGGAAGTGCAGCTCAGTTTCCACCTCATTTTGTGGGCAGTGAGCACATAGCCTGTCTTCTCTTGAGAGCCAGGTCGGCCTACGGTGGCCTTTCTCAATAGCAAGGCTATGCTCACTGAGTCTGTACATAGTCAAAGCATTCCTTAAGTTTGGGTTAGTCACAGTGGACAGGTATTCTGCCGCTGTGTACTCTCTGTGTAGGGCCAAATAGCATTCTAGTTTGCTCTGTTTTTTTGTTAATTCTTTCCAATGTGTCAAGTAATTATCTTTTTGTTTTCTCATGATTTGATTGGGTCTAATTGTGCTGCTGTCCTGGGGCTCTGTGGGGTGTGTTTGTGAACAGAGCCCCAGGACCAGCTTGCTTAGGTGACTCTTCTCCAGGTTCATCTCTCTGTAGGTGATGTCTTTGCTATGGAAGGTTTGGGAATCGCTTCCTTTAAGGTGGTTTTTAACAGCTCTTTTCTGGATTTTGATAATCAGCGGGTATCGGCCTAATTCCGCTCTGCATGCATTATTTGGTGTTTTACGTTGTACACAGATGATATTTTTGCAGAATTCTGCATGCAGAGTCGCAATTTGGTGTTTGTCCCATTTTGTGAATTTTTGGTTGGTGAGAGGACCCCAGACCTCACAACCATGAAGGTCAATGGGTTCTGTAACTGATTCAAGTATTTTTAGCCATATCCTAATTGGTGTGCCAAATCTCTCAGCTTGTTCACAGTGTTGTGGAAGTTGCCTTTGGCGCTGATGTTTAGGTCGAGGTATGTATCGTTTTTTGTGCGCTCTAGGGCAACGGTGGACAGATGGAATTTGTATTTGTGGTCCTGGCAACTGGACCTTTTTTGGAAGACCATTTTTTTGTCTTACTGAAGTTTACTGTCAGGGTTCAAGTCTGGCAGAATCTGTGCAGAAGATCTAGGTGCTGCTGTAGGCCCTCCTTGGTTGGTGACAGAAGCACCAGATCATCAGCAAACAGTAGACATTTTACTTCAGATTCTATTAAGGTGAGGCCGGGTGCTGCAGACTGTTCTAGTGCCCTCGCCAATTCTTTGATATATATGTTGAAGAGGGTGGGGCTTTTGCTGCATCCCTGTCTCACCCCACAGCCCTGTGGAAAGAAATGTGTGTGTTTTTTGCCAATTTTAACTGCACACTTGTTGTTTGTGTGCATGGATTTTATAACGTCATATGTTTTTCCCCCAACACCACTTTCAGTCAATTTGGAGACCCTCATGCCAAATTGAGTCAAAAGCTTTTTTGAAATCAACAAAGCATGAGAAGACATTGCCTTTGTTTTGGTTTGTTTGTTTATGAATTAGGGTGTGCACGGTGAATACATGGTCTGTCATATGGTAATTTGGTAAAAAGCCAGTTTGACGTTTGCTCTGTTCATTGTTTTTACTGAGGAGAAGTACGAGTCTGCTGTTAATGATAATACACAGGATTTCCCCAAGTTTGCTGTTGACATATCCCACAGTAGTTATTGTGGTCAACTTTGTGTCCTCTATTGTGGATTTGGGTGATCAGCCCATGGTTCCAAATATTGGGGAAGATGCCAGAGCCAATCATGATGTGAAAGAGTTTAAGTATAGCCAATTGTAATTTGTGGTTTGTACATTTTATCATTTTGTTGAGGATACCATCAACACCACAGGCCTTTTTGGGTTGGAGGGTTTGTATTTTGTCCTGTAGTTCATTCAATGTAATTGGAGAACCCAGTGGGTTCTGGTTGTCTTTAATAGTTGATTCTGAGATTTGCATTTGATCATGTATATGTTTTTTCTGTTTGTTCTTTGTTTTCGTGTCAAAAAGATTGGAGAAGTGGTTTAACCATACATCTCCATTTTGGATAGATAATTCTCTGTATTAATGTTTGTTTAGATTTTTCCAATTTTCCCAGAAGTGGTTAGAGTCTATGGATTCTTCCATTATATTGAGCTGATTTCTGCTGTTCTTTTTCCGTAGTGTATTTCTGTATTGTTTTAGTGATTCACCATAGTGAAGGTGTAGGCTCAGGTTTTATGCGTCTCTATGTTATTGGTTGGACAGGTTTCTCAATTTCTTTTTATTTCGATTTTTGCATTTTTCATCAAACCATTTGTCATTGTTGTTAATTTTCTTTGGTTTTCTGTTTGAATGGTTTAGATTTTAGATACTGTTTAGGTTTTCTACTGCCAAGTTTATGCCTTCATTATTACAGTGGAACGTTTTGTCCAGGAAGTTGTCTAAAACGGATTGAATTCGTTGTTGACTAATTGTTTTTTGTTAGGTTTCTACACTACTTTCCTTTCATCTATAGCATTTCTTATTAATATGCAGTTCCTCTGGCTTTGAAGCCTCATGATTGAGTATTGCTCTGTTCAAGTAGGCTGTGATTTTGCTGTGGTCTGATAGGGGTGTCAGTGGGCTGACTGTGAACGCTCTGAGAGACTCTGGGTTGAGGTCAGTGATAAAGTAGTCTACAGTACTACTGCCAAGAGATGAGCTGTAAGTGTACCTACCATAGGAGTCCCCTCGAAGCCTACGATTGACTATGTACATACCCAGCATGCGACAGAGCTGCAGGAATTGTGACCCGTTTTTGTTGGTTATGTTGTCATAGTTGTGCCTAGGGGGGCATATGGGGGAGGGAATGCTGTCACCTGCAGGCAGGTGTTTGTCTCCCTGTGTGCTGAGTGTGTCAGGTTCTTGTTCAGTTCTGGCATGTAGGTCATCACAGATTAACTAGTGCATGTCCCTGGGCCTGGAAATTATTGATTTCCCCCTCCAGGATGGAGAAACTGTCTACATTAAAGTATGGGGATTCTAGTGGGGGGATATAGGTAGCACACAGGAGGACATTTTTCTCTGTTGAGATCATTTCCTTTTGAATTTCTAGCCAAATGTAAAATGTACCTGTTTTGATTAATTTAATGGAGTGAGTTAGGTCTGCTCTATTCCAAATTATCATACCCCCTGAGTCCCTTCCCTGTTCCACACCTGATAGTTTGGTGGATGGGACAACCAGTTCTCTGTAACCTAGAGGGCAACCAGTGGGCCCATCTCCTCTATACCATGTTTCTTCTATGATGACATTGACCTCAGGCCTTGGATATTCCAGGATGAGATAGTGAAGGCTTGGGGTCTCTAGAGTGTCCAATATTGTTATTCTTGTGGTTTGGCCTCAAACCAGTAAGTGTGAGCAGAGCCTGCTGAGCATCTGGTACATGCCATTGGCTTGGGCTATTGTAAGTGTGGGGGTTGGGCCTGTTTGCCTGCTCACGGCCTGGGCATATGTGTAACTTTCATGTTGAGGCCCTCCTTGCGGGAATGGGGGGCATGGAGTGGGCAGGGGGGGGCATAGGTCTGATCTGAGGGGGCCTAGCTTTTTCAATCACTCCCTTGAGTGCTGTTGCCACACTTTCCTGCTGTGCTCTCAGGTTGTTTGTGTCTGTGTGTAATATTGTGGCTAGGTGACCCTAGTTGGTCCTCAGACAGAAGGTCTAGGGCGCACTTGGTGTTTGATCACCAGAGTTTAGACACTGTGTGTTTGGGAAAAAGTACATTTTCTTGTATATATGTCCCTTTTGAGTCCATAAGGAGTACAATCTGTGGCTTGTGTATGTCCTCAGTGGGTGTGTGTGCGTTGGGGGGGGGGGGGGGGGGGGCTATCAGGAGGGCTATCAGGGTGGCTCCCTAGAAAGGCCAAAACCTAGGAAGAAACCTAGAGAGGAACCAGGCTATGTGGGGTGGCCAGTCCTCTTCTGGCTGTGCCAGGTGGAGATTATAACAGAACATGGCCAAGATGTTCAAATGTTCATAAATGACCAGCATGGTCAAATAATAATAATCACAGGCAGAACAGTTGAAACTAGAGCAGCAGCACGGCCAGGTGGACTGGGGACAGCAAGGAGTCATCATGTCAGGTAGTCCTGAGGCATGGTCCTAGGGCTCAGGTCCTCCGAGAGAGAGAAAGAAAGAGAGAAAGAGAGAATTAGAGAGAGCATACTTAAATTCACACAGGACACCGGATAGGACAGGAGAAGTACTCCAGATATAACAAACTGACCCTAGCCCCCCGACACATAAACTACTGCAGCATAAATACTGGAGGCTGAGACAGGAGGGGTCAGGAGACACTGTGGCTCCATCCGAGGACACCATCCGAGGACACCCCCGGACAGGGCCAAACAGGAAGGTCGTCTGTCGTGCTGTGATGTCGAGGTTATGGTCAGGGGCTGAGGTGGGCTGTTCTGTTCGATTCTCTGCGGGGGTGGCCAGCTCTCTAATGGGTTGTTCTCTGCCACACACCATCCCCCCACCCTCTCCTCCAGCACTCTGATCCTCTCCTCTAGTGCTCTGTTCTTCTCCTGCTCCTGCTGTTTCTCCTGTTGATGTTTCCTCACCACAGTCCAGAGTGCAGATATGTCTCTCTCCACCTCCAGCTCTCTGGGTCTGGTTGAGGGTGTGTTGTTGTGTTCACCTGCCGTTCCAGCTCCACCTGTCTCTCCCCTCTCTCTCTCCCTCCCTCCCTCCCTCCCTCCCTCCCTCCCTCCCTCCCTCCCTCCCTCCCTCCCTCCCCTCTCTCTCTCTCTCTCTCTCGCTCTCTTTCTCTCTCTCGCTCTCTCTCTGTCATTCCCTGTCTCTCTGTCTCTCTCCCTCTCTCTCTCTCCCTCTCTCTCTCTCCCTCTCTCTCTCTCTCTCTCTCTCTCTCGCTCTCTCTCTGTCTCTCTCTCTGTCTCTCTCCCCCTCTCTCTCTGTCTCTCTCCCTCTCTCTGTCTCTCTCTCCCCTTCCCCTCTCTCTCTGTGCCTCTTGTTAGCAGTCTGTCTTCATGGATCGGCAATCACACCGCCACCTGTCAGCACTTAACTACCTCTGCAACAGCAAACTTAATTCACCCTTTATCAGAGAGAACAACAAATTAGTGAACCCTGGTGTCTCCTGAGAAGCTTTTAGTCGAGCTAATTATCTGTAGCTGTGTTGTAGCTCACTAGGATTCATCCACCCTTTACCTTCCTGCAACACTGCAAATTACATCTTCAAGTGTTTTCTTGGCTGGCTGGGAGAAGGGGAAGGAGAAGAACTAACTCCATTTGAAGCAGTGTTAATTAGCCCTTGTTGTAGCACATTGTTTACCTCCTGCCTTTGGCTAGACGTGCATGGGGGTAGCTATTAATCCCAGTTTCTCACCTCTCCACAGGCCTGCTGGAGAGCAGCATGCGACTAAAGCCCCACGAGGCTCAGAACTACAGGAAGAAGGCATTGTGGGTGTCTTGGATCTCCATCGTGGTGACAATCATCCTGGCAGTGGCAGCCTTCAGTGAGTAAATACCATTTAATGGTGTTGTATTATTCACTGTAGTTTGCTGTCCTTCAACAGTCCTATATTGTTAAGTGACTATCCCTGAGTGACTGTGGTTCTGGATGTTTCTTGATGAGCATTGCTATCAGGTTGCTTCATGCCTAGGTAGTTATTCATTAGGTAGTGCCCTTCATCCAATGATTTCCAATGCATTTCAACCATTGACTCAACATTGGTTTTAAACCAAGTAAGTATAAAGTATATTATATTAAGTATATTTTCTAATCTTGTTACACTAAATTAGAACTCAGTCCAACAGGAAAAAGATCAAAAGAAAGAATCAGTGGGAAAAAAAGCATTTGAAATCCAAACCAACCTGCTGATAAAATTCTGGCAGATTGGCATTACTGTAAGAAAACAACAGAAAGAGAATCAGAAAGAACAGAAGGCCAAATCTAACTCCTGTTTATAATATTGTACATTGTAGTTATTTTGAAGCCTTCACAATGCCCTGTGAAAGAAAGCCAAATCACCTGAAATTCTTGAAAATAAGTTTGCAGTGCTGTCATTCATTGCTAGTCACCACTTGTCAAAAAGTTCACTTTGTGTTGACTCATTCCCCTTGGTGTATTCTGGGGTTTAGATTCAAGAGAAAAAATAAGGGTATAAAAAAAGTTTTTTTTCACTGACACGTTGGACTGTAGACTTGCAGACTGGCAGACTGACAGACGGCAGACTGGCAGACTGACTGCATGCAGTAAGCCGGAGCCACTTTGTGATTCACAATGACTCAGCAGCAGGGTTAACGTGCTATAAATGGGCTTGAACATTGTTAGTTCGTTATCGACCGGGGTAATTCATATTCTGTCCTCGCCACACACCAGTCTAAGGACCAGGGAATAGACAGATGAGCCGAGGCAAAGTCGAAGTGCATTCTGGGAATTGATGGGACATCTGTGTTCAGCGTCTAGGATATGGAAATGGAGTTTGTTGTCAGGGATCTTTCCTGTCCTATGTCCTATATCGCTCTGAGACATCTGCTCTGAGAACATCCTCAAACTGAACTCGTAGAATTCATTTCCCCAAACACCTATTTTTCTGTGGCAATTGACGAGACTATAAGTGTAGTAGTAGACCCAGAAAAAACTACAACTCAACAAAACATGATTTTTCAAATGACTTGACTAAAACGAGATGAGACAAAATGATCTCTGTGTTTAAAATCTGACTACTGAATGGACTGGACAAGAGTTTTTGGGAGAGATTGAGAGCTTTTCAGTGATAAGCACAATTAATATTAGCAGCAAAGATGTCCAGCGTGGTTCTGTTCAGCAGTGGGAAGGATACGCCACACCCGGTACACACAACCTAACATTTATTTGGACTCTCACCACGTTCCTGTGTATTCTCACCATACTTCGGGGCGGCAGGGTAGCCTAGTGGTTAGAGCAAGTTCAACCCCCCGAGCCGACAAGGTACAAATCTGTCGTTCTGCCCCTGAACAGGCAGTTAACCCACTGTTCCTAGGCCGTTATTGAAAATAAGAATTTGTTCTTAACTGACTTGCCTAATTAAATAAAAATAAACTGCTTTTTAGTGTAGCCTCATCCCACAGCTGTGTGTTTTGTTAAGCTTGTTTTGTCCTTGTGTCGTTAAGACTTGAATTGAAAGGGCCTCTCCACAGAGCTGAATTTACAAATGGACCGTCCTTGGGCCAGATAGGGTTTCACAGCCATAAACATAGGATCACACACAATGCTCATATAATGGACTTGGCTACATACCGTATGATTGAGTGTGTTGTTCAGAGAGGCAAGATGACAATACAAAGATACAATCTGTTCTTGTCAAATGTCAAATGTCACTAAAGGGCTGAATTCTATCATAATTCTTCCATCATATCTGTCATACTGCGGTTGATGTTAAATCCTCACATTCTGGATGAAACAGGAAGCGTTTCAAGCAGAAATTAGAGGGGGACATTTGGATCCACACAGCTTGATTATCCACATAGTAATGCATGTCTATGGTGGCAGAAACTGTATCTATACTGAGTGTACAAAACATTAAGAACACCTGCTCTTTCCATGACACAGACTGACCAGGTGAATCCAGGTGAAAGCTATGATCCCTTATTGATGTCACTTGTTAAATCCACTTCAATCAGTGTAGATGAAGGGGAGGAGACAGGTTAAAGATGGATTTTTAAGCCTTGAGACAATTGAGACATGGATTGTGTATGTGTGCCATTCAGAGGGTGAAAGATTTAAGTGCCTTTGAACGGGGTATGGTAGTAGGTGCCAGGTGCACCAGTTTGTATCAAGAACTACAAGCTGCTGGGTTTTTCACGCTCAACAGTTTCCCGTGCGTATCAAGAATGGTCCACCACCCAAATGACATCAAGCCAACTTGACAAAACTGTGGGAAGCGTTGGCGGAAAAATGGGCTGAAAGCCTTTAAATGATTGTGCCTGATCTATCTTCAGTAGTCTATGCCTTCGAAATTTCATCCATTCATAAATGAACTTTCTTTGAGACCCACTCAGACACAACATTAACGAAATAGATATCTCATTAACAATATAGCACAGTATTCCGTTGTGCAAAGGCATAATAGGTTTAGATATGGTGCATTACTGTTCTGCCTGCTGAGAGAGCGTTGTATAATAGCAGCTCAATATTCAAAGAGGGTGTTCTTCTCAACAAGCTGATTTAAGAAAGCCTAAAGCCCTGTTAGGGATTGTACAACTATTCTGGGGGGGGAGACAAATGGTGTGCTGCTCGATAAATCTGTCCCTCTCTCTGGTTCCATTTTATGTTATGTGGGGAGGGAGAGAGAAGGAGACAGAGATGTAGAGAGGGGAGGGGGGGGGGGGTCAGGAGAGAGCAGGGAGAGGGAAATGAGAAGGAGAGAGATTGGGAAAGAGTGAGGGAGAGACAGGGAGAGAAAGAGAGAGATAGACAGAGACAGAGACAGAGAGAGGGAAAGAGAGAGAGAGAGATACAGAGAGAGACTGAGAGAGAAAGACAGAGAGAGAGAGAGATATAGACAGAGACAGAGAGAGAGAGAGAGAGAGAGAGAGAAAGACAGAGACAGAGACAGAGACAGAGAGAAAGAGGGAGAGAGCGAGAGAGAGAGAGAGGGAAAGAGAGATACATATATATATATATAGATAGAGACAGAGGGAGACAGAGGGAGACAGAGAGAGAGATAGAGAGAGACAGAGAGAGAGAGAGAGAGACACCATTGCCCTAGAGCACACAAAAAACTATACATAACTTGGCCTAAACATCAGCGCCACAGGTAACTTCCACAAAGCTGTGAACGATCTGAGAGACAAGGCAAGAAGGGCATTCTATGCCATCAAATTCAACATACCAATTAGGATCCCGGCAAAAAATACTTGTATCAGTCATAGAGCCCATTGCCCTTTATGGTTGTGAGGTCTGGGGTCCTCTCACCAAGCAAACCTTCACAAAATGGGACAAACACAAAATTGAGACTCTGCATGCAGAATTCTGCAAAAATATCCTCCGTGTACAACGTAGAACACCAAATAATGCATGCAAAGCAGAATTAGGCCGATACCCACTAATGATCAAAATCCAGAAAAGAGCCATTAAATTCTACAACCTCCTCAAAGGAACCGTTTCACAAACCTTCCATAACAAAGCCATCACCTACAGAGAGATGAACCTGGAGAAGACTCCCCTAAGCAAGCTGGTCCTGGGGCTCTGTTCACAAACACAAACACACCCTACAGAGCCCCAGGACAGCAGCACAATTAGACCCAACCAAATAACGAGAAAACAAAAAGACAATTACTTGACACATTGGAAAAAATTAACAAAAAAACAGAGCAAACTAGAATGCTATTTGGCCCTAAACAGAGAGTACACAGTGGCAGAATACCTGACCACTGTGACTGACCCAAACTTAAGGAAAGCTTTGACTATGTACAGACTTAGTGAGCATAGCCTTGCTATTGAGAAAGGCCGCCGTAGACAGACATGGCTCTCAAGAGAAGACAGGCTATGTGCTCACTGCCCACAAAATGAGGTGGAAACTGAGCTGCACTTCCTAACCTCCTGCCCAATGTAGAGAGACATATTTCCCTCAGATTACACAGATCCGCAAAGAATTCAAAAACAAATCCAATTTTGATAAACTCCCATATCTACTGGGTGAAATTCCACAGTGTGCCATCACAGCAGTAAGATTTGTGACCTGTTGCCACAAGAAAAGGGCAACCAGTGAAGAACAAACACCATTGTAAATACAACCCATATTTATGCTTATTTATTTTCCCTTGTGTACCCTTAACCATTTGTACATCGTTGCAACACTGTATATATACGTAATATGACATTTGTAATGTCTTTATTGTTTTGAAACTTCTGTATGTGTAATGTTTACTGTTAATTTGTATTGTTTATTTCACTTTTGTATATTATCTACCTCACTTGCTTTGGCAATGTTAACATATGTTTCCCATGCCAATAAAGCCCCTTGAATTGAAATTGAATTGAATAGAGAGAGAGAGAGACAGAGGGAGAGACAGAGATGGAGAGACAGAGAGAGACAGAGACAGAGGGAGAGACAGCGAGAGACAGAGACAGAGGGAGAGACAGAGGGAGAGACCGAGAGAGACAGAGACAGAGGGAGAGACAGAGGGAGAGACAGAGGGAGAGACAGAGATAGAGACAGAGACAGAGGGAGAGACAGAGAGAGACAGAGACAGAGGGAGAGACAGAGGGAGAGACAGAGAGTGGATGAATAAAGCACACCAGTGCAGTCTCATGTGACTACTATTATGGGTGGTCCAGATGATTCCTGTCTGAATGTGGAGAGAGCTCTGGTTGGGCTTTAACTCAGTCTGAACACAACCACTGTTTACTGTACCTGTCTATGTCGTTAGTTATGCCACACAACACCAGCCATAGAATACGAATTTTAATGATATTATTCCAAAAGTTCACTCAAGTGTTTTAATCTAAATCTAAAATAAAATCTCAATATTTGGTTAAAAAAAATGCTATTATGATTATTTTCCCGTATTGTGCTGTATATTGAACATTGGAAAAAATATATCCAAAAGTGACGGATGATCTGAAGAATGAATGATCTGATTTGAGAACACTTACGTCATAGAGGTAGCCCTTCAACTGGAATCACTGCCCTCCAAGTTGGTGTGGTGTTTCCTACAGTATGTTGCTCCTAGGCCTCCAGCCTTCCCCCTGGTTTTAAATTAAACATTAGCTGGCTTTCACAATCCTCCGCCGTGCCTCCAGGCTCAGTGCACCTCACCTCCTCCTTCTCCGTTCCTTCAGTGTTTTCTAATCAACTTCAAATCTGATTAACTCACTTGCAGCCAAAGTGCAGCATCATAAGTGCTTTTAGAGCAGAGGAATATAGGGGAATGAATGCATTCCCATCTTTAGAAGATTACCAGATAAAAAAAATAAAGAAAACATCTTTAACCTTTATTTAACTAGGCAAGTCAGTTAAGAACAAATTATTATTTACAATGACAGCCTACCCCAGACGACGTTGAGCCAACTGTGCACCTCCCTGTGGGACTACCAATCATGGCCAGATGTGATGCAGTCTGGATTTGAACCAGGGACTGCAGTGACACCTCTTGCCTTAGACCGCTGCGCCACTCAGGAGTCCTGATGACCAGAAGATTATTAGTTTTTCATTCTTATAAAATTATATTTTCATATAATATTCTGTTCTTTGTAGTGGATAAGGCATACATTTCATCTGATGCTATTTTATTGGGTTGGTTTCCCAAGGTTTCTAATACAGTTTTTCCCAAGGTTTCTAATACAGTTTTTCCCAAGGTTTCTAATACAGTTTTTCCCAAGGTTTTTAATACAGTTTTTCCCAAGGTTTCTAATACAGTTTTTCCCAAGGTTTCTAATACAGTTTTTCCCAAGGTTTCTAATACAGTTTTTCCCAAGGTTTCTAATACAGTTTTCCCCAAGGTTTCTAATACAGTTTTTCCCAATTGTTTATACACTAAAACTGGCCCATGAAGCACAATGACCCAAACCTGTAACTCATTTAGCAGAATCATTCACCAAATCTGCAATACTACTGCCACATGTTTTGCTTTACACTCAGATTGCAATTCTATGACAAGCATTTGGCAAAACACAACACATAATTCTCTAGCTTCGGCACAACCTTCACAACTAAAATATATTGTGTCAAAATTAAAAGCAACACTGTTCAACAAGCTAAGGTCAATTAACAATTGATGACTTTCTCTCTTCACATGTTCACACACTAATTGCGTAAATGTTCATTTTGCAATCAAACCTTTGGTATGGATAAAAAGACCACAGGTGAGTACTGTGTTTGGAGAACAATAGAAGCAAACTTGGCAGAGAGACGTAGAGGTGGAGGTGGAGGAAGAACAAGGAGAGTAATCTCTGATGAAATTTGGGCGACTGTGGTGGACCATGTGGTCAACCATGGTTTGACCTTGAAAGAGGCTGGGCAGAGAGTCCTTCATCGTAGCATCCATCATCCGGAAGTTCCAAAATGAGAATAGGTATGTACTGCAGACATTGGACCTCTCTACTACTTGACAGTAGTACAACATAAATCACAGTAAAGACTAGATTCCAATACATATTGTAAGGGGAAACAAAGTCAATGTTTCATGTATTACTGTATGTATGAAATTGGGAGCTATACTACTTGCATGCCACCTTTGGACCGCCATGCCACCTTTGGACCGCCATGCCACCCTTGGACCGCCATGCCACCTTTGGACCGCCATGCCACCTTTGGACCGCCATGCCACCCTTGGACCGCCATGCCACCTTTGGACCGCCATGCCACCCTTGGACCGCCATGCCACCTTTGGACCGCCATGCCACCCTTGGACCGCCATGCCACCCTTGGACCGCCATGCTACCCTTGGACAGCCATGCCACCTTTGGACCATACAACACTGCCCATCTCCTTAATTTCCGGAACACCTTACATGACAATCTTTTTCTGCCAGATCAGAGAGGGCCAGGTGATCCTGAGCAGAGAGACGCCAGGTGATCCTGAGCAGAGAGGGCCAGGTGATCCTGAGCAGAGAGGGCCAGGTGATCCTGAGCAGAGAGGGCCAGGTGATCCTGAGCAGAGAGGGCCAGGTGATCCTGAGCAGAGAGGGCCAGTTTCCATTAGGCTGCTCAGGTCCGCAACTGGTTCCGTGACCATCCTAGGTTTACAATTCTCTATCTCCCACCATATTCCCCATTTCTCAATCCCATTGAGGAGTTGTTTTCAGCATGGCGGTGGAAGGTGTATGATCGCAAACCCCATGAACGTATGACCTTTCCCCAGGCCATGGAGGAGGCCTGTGGTGACATTCCAGCGGTGTCCTGTCAGGGGTGGATGCGTCATGCCAGAAGATATTTCCCCCGCTGGCTGGCCAAGGAGAATATCGCCTGTTGTTGATGAAAATCTGTGGCCGGACCTCTACAACAGACATGACTGATTTTGTTTTCTCAATGAAGTATTTGTTTCTTGCTTATGATTTAGATTGGAAAGTTTCTTTCTCTATTCTGTACAATTGATCTAACATGCAGTACTGTAGTACAAAGAAAACTATTTATCTTCCTTTGCATATGCAAAATATATTTACTCTATGTTTGCATTTTTATTGAATTTGTTAACAGTTTGCTGTTTGACACTTAGTGAGTCATGTTGAAATATAAAACATTATTTTTTTGTGTTCGTTTCTTGTTTGAGTACAGACAAACAACATACAGTATAACAACAATCTTAGTCTTTACACTGAAATAGGTTCTGATAGTGGTGCTTTCAATATGTCACATTAGTGGGATCTCGTTTGTCACTAAGTTAGATTAATTCGATGTGTGTGTGTGTCTCATTTGTATGCAGAGTTTCATTATGAGCAGGGAGAACATGATTTTGATTGCTGTGTTTCATTTTGCAAGATGTCTGTGGGGTTTGGGGAAATTGTCTAACTGTTTGGTGTTTGAGAGTTTTGAATACCTGAGATGTGGTTTCAGCGAATGAAATGAAGCTGAACATTCCATGATGAAATTACAATGTTGTGTGGTGAAAAGATTTACCCTTGTGAGAGCATGTACACATTAATGTACCTGAGGTCATTACTCACACAGTATTCAGGGATTTGACTGTGAGTGAAGAAGGCAGAAGTATAGCTACCTTTCTGTCTGAAAGCTCCACTTAACCTGTGGTGAATATTACAAGGTGTGTGTCCCAAATGGAACACTATTCCCATAGGGCTCAGGTCAAAAGTAGTGCACTATATAGGAAATAGGGTGCCTTTTGGCACTCACAAATATATATACACTACCGTTCAAAAGTTTGCATTCACCTAGAAATGTCCTTGTTTTTGAAAGAAAAGCTATTTTTTTTGTCCATTAAAAATAACATGAAATTGATCAGAAATACAGTGTAGACATTGTTAATGAACTGCTGTAGGAGGAGAACAATGTGTTACTGGAAAAGCAGGGAGCAGTGAGCTCAAGGCTGCACAGCTTTAATATTCTAGTGACTTGTGCCCTAATATTGTATTCTTCCACAAAGGCTGCACACGTAATACAGTGGTCACCACCTCTTCACTGGGTTGACCCTGGATGAGAGAATGAAACACTGGCTGTCATTAGAGCTAAGGAATTTCACCCATCTCTTGTCTTTTGCTGGGAGTCATTGGAGTGGTACTGCATCTCTCTGAGTATCTCTTTCCTGCTGCAGGCAGCCAGGTAGAGCGATACAGACAGATGCAGTGAGCCCTGATCAAAGGCTGTGCTAATGTCTCGCCCCCAGCTAGCTCAGGAGAAAGTAGGAGCACAACTCTGACTGTCTCTTGGCTGCCTGCCGCAGTAATGTTTGGTCCTGAACCATGGTCAGGGTCTGGTCTGCTGTGGTGGACTGAAAGTCTCTGTGTCTGTGTGGAAGTATCACTGACTATTCTTCTGGTTTATTATCGGGGTCGCCTCAGAGCACAGATTCGGTAGGGGAGAATAGATAAAAACTAAAAACAAGTAGAAACGTGCCTCTCCACCGTCTCCCGCGGTCTTGTGGTACCTTTATGTTACATGTGTCTAGGTGACTGGGCTGTGGGCAGATTGACTGGAGATATCACTCCTCATGAATAGTGATGGTGTGTTGAATACCTTGGAGTCTGGCTTCAGCATAACTCAGAGCACAAGCAGTGTCTAATGAGAGTGGTGGTACTTTTTCCACATTTTGTTGTGTTACAGTCGAAATGTAAAATGGATTCAATTGAGATTTTGTGTCACGGATCTACACACAACACCCCATCATGTCAAAGTGGAATTTTGTTTCTGAAATATCTTGAGTCAATAAGTATTCAACCCCTTTGTTATAGCAAGCCTAAATAAGTTCAGGAGTAAAACTGATTCTAACATGTAATGTCTCATGGTGATTCTAACATGTAATGTCTCATGATGATCCTAACATGTAATGTCTCATGATGATTCTAACATGTAATGTCTCATGGTGATTCTAACATGTAATGTCTAACATGTAATGTCTCATGATGATCCTAACATGTAATGTCTAACATGTAATGTCTCATGATGATCCTAACATGTAATGTCTCATGATGATTCTAACATGTAATGTCTAACATGTAATGTCTCATGATGATCCTAACATGTAATGTCTCATGATGATTCTAACATGTAATGTCTAACATGTAATGTCTCATGATGATCCTAACATGTAATGTCTCATGGTGATTCTAACATGTAATGTCTCATGATGATCCTAACATGTAATGTCTCATGGTGATTCTAACATGTAATGTCTCATGGTTATTCTAACATGTAATGTCTAACATGTAATGTCTCATGATGATTCTAACATGTAATGTCTCATGATGATCCTAACATGTAATGTCTCATGGTGATTCTAACATGTAATGAATGTCTCATGGTGATTCTAACATGTAATGTCTAACATGTAATGTCTCATGATGATTATAACATGTAATGTCTCATGATGATTCTAACATGTAATGTCTCATGATGATTCTAACATGTAATGTCTCATGATGATCCTAACATGTAATGTCTCATGGTGATTCTAACATGTAATGAATGTCTCATGGTGATTCTAACATGTAATGTCTCATGATGATTCTAACATGCAATGTCTCATGATGATTCTAACATGTAATGTCTCATGATGATCCTAACATGTAATGTCTCATGGTGATTCTAACATGTAATGTCTCATGATGATCCTAACATGTAATGTCTCATGGTGATTTTAACATGTAATGAATGTCTCATGATGATCCTAACATGTCATCTCTCATGATGATCCTAACATGTCATGTCTCATGGCGATTCTAACATGTAATGTCTCATGGTGATTCTAACATGTAATCTCTCATGATGATTCTAACATGTAATGTCTCATGGTGATTCTAACATGTAATGAATGTCTCATGGTGATTCTAACATGTCATGTCTCATGGTGATTCTAACATGTCATCTCTCATGATGATTCTAACATGTAATGTCTCATGGTGATTCTAACATGTAATGTCTAACATGTAATGTCTCATGATGATTCTAACATGTAATGTCTCATGATGATTCTAACATGTAATGTCTCATGATGATCCTAACATGTAATGTCTCATGGTGATTCTAACATGTAATGAATGTCTCATGGTGATTCTAACATGTAATGTCTCATGATGATCCTAACATGTAATGTCTCATGGTGATTCTAACATGTAATGAATGTCTCATGGTGATTCTCATGGTGATTCTAACATGTAATGTCTCATGGTGATTCTAACATGTAATGTCTCATGGTGATTCTAACATGTAATGAATGTCTCATGATGATCCTAACATGTCATCTCTCATGATGATCCTAACATGTCATGTCTCATGGCGATTCTAACATGTCATGTCTCATGGCGATTCTAACATGTAATGTCTCATGGTGATTCTAACATGTAATCTCTCATGATGATCCTAACATGTCATGTCTCATGATGATTCTAACATGTAATGTCTCATGGTGATTCTAACATGTAATGAATGTCTCATGGTGATTCTAACATGTCATGTCTCATGGTGATTCTAACATGTCATCTCTCATGATGATTCTAACATGTAATGTCTCATGGTGATTCTAACATGTCATCTCTCATGATGATTCTAACATGTAATGTCTCATGGTGATTCTAACATGTCATCTCTCATGATGATTCTAACATGTAATGT
The DNA here is from genome assembly GCF_045791955.1 of Oncorhynchus clarkii lewisi. Taxonomy (NCBI): domain Eukaryota; kingdom Metazoa; phylum Chordata; class Actinopteri; order Salmoniformes; family Salmonidae; genus Oncorhynchus; species Oncorhynchus clarkii. The sequence continues at coordinate 40,354,057 of NC_092168.1, read as the reverse complement.
CTCATGGTGATTCTAACATGTCATCTCTCATGATGATCCTAACATGTAATGTCTCATGGTGATTCTAACATGTAATGAATGTCTCATGGTGATTCTAACATGTAATGAATGTCTCATGGTGATTCTAACATGTAATGTCTCATGATGATTCTAACATGTAATGTCTCATGATGATTCTAACATGTAATGTCTCATGATGATCCTAACATGTCATGTCTCATGGCGATTCTAACATGTAATGTCTCATGGTGATTCTAACATGTAATCTCTCATGATGATTCTAACATGTAATGTCTCATGGTGATTCTAACATGTAATGAATGTCTCATGGTGATTCTAACATGTCATGTCTCATGGTGATTCTAACATGTCATCTCTCATGATGATTCTAACATGTAATGTCTCATGGTGATTCTAACATGTAATGTCTAACATGTAATGTCTCATGATGATTCTAACATGTAATGTCTCATGATGATTCTAACATGTAATGTCTCATGATGATCCTAACATGTAATGTCTCATGGTGATTCTAACATGTAATGAATGTCTCATGGTGATTCTAACATGTAATGTCTCATGATGATCCTAACATGTAATGTCTCATGGTGATTCTAACATGTAATGAATGTCTCATGGTGATTCTAACATGTAATGTCTCATGGTGATTCTAACATGTAATGTCTCATGGTGATTCTAACATGTAATGTCTCATGGTGATTCTAACATGTAATGAATGTCTCATGATGATCCTAACATGTCATCTCTCATGATGATCCTAACATGTCATGTCTCATGGCGATTCTAACATGTCATGTCTCATGGCGATTCTAACATGTAATGTCTCATGGTGATTCTAACATGTAATCTCTCATGATGATCCTAACATGTCATGTCTCATGATGATTCTAACATGTAATGTCTCATGGTGATTCTAACATGTAATGAATGTCTCATGGTGATTCTAACATGTCATGTCTCATGGTGATTCTAACATGTCATCTCTCATGATGATTCTAACATGTAATGTCTCATGGTGATTCTAACATGTCATCTCTCATGATGATTCTAACATGTAATGTCTCATGGTGATTCTAACATGTCATCTCTCATGATGATTCTAACATGTAATGTCTCATGGTGATTCTAACATGTCATCTCTCATGATGATCCTAACATGTAATGTCTCATGGTGATTCTAACATGTAATGAATGTCTCATGGTGATTCTAACATGTAATGAATGTCTCATGGTGATTCTAACATGTAATGTCTCATGATGATTCTAACATGTAATGTCTCATGATGATTCTAACATGTAATGTCTCATGGGGGTGAATACTTATATAATCATTTATTTTGTGTAGATCGTTGACCTAAATGACAATTAAATCCATTTTAATCCCACTTTGTAACACAATGAAATGTGGTGAAAGTCAAGGGGTGTGAATACTTTCTGATGGCACTTGCTGAGGTTCACGGATTCATATGAAATTGCGAATCTACAGTGTCTTGTTTCATCTTGTTAACTATGCTGAAAAACAATTTTCTTCAATAGTCATCGAATTAATGACACAACAGACCCAGTCTCCTGATACACATTCCTAGAATGTATTGAGTCGCCCATTAGGATTAGGCCTGTATTGTAATGGTTTACAATGCCCATAGTGAGTACACCTATAGCTAGTCTCTCTGTTACAGTTCTTTCTGATTGCTTAGGCACTATCTTTGAAACAAAAGGCTATTTTTGCAAAACTCTACATACTAACCACTAAACATAACACCAAACCAGCAAAACATTATACATCTCTTGCAAAAGCAAACAATTCTTGCAAAACTCTTCAAATTCTTTAAACAATTGTGTTTTTGCATCAATACAGTACACACAAACCATCATTTGAATAAGCACACGAAGCACCAACTACGCACTGACGGTATAAATGAAAAACACGTGTGGCGTTTGCTTTTTTCTGTGCGCAGGGCATAGTAGTTTGCAATAAAGTGTTGTCATACATGTAGTAAACACACACACAGGTATCCAAACGTGTAAAGTATGGATGTCTATTCGGGAACATAACACACTATCAATACAAATAAGGGAGAAAACATATCGTTTTATTATTCTCAAAATCTTCTAACACTCCTCAAACAACAAAAAGCACAGTAGAAGAAACAAAAACATTTGTGCTCGAAAAAAGAACAACAGAAAAAATGTGGCTACATCTCACCTTCTTTGTGGGTCTGGCCAGAAGACTTCATCCACATCACATGCGATGTTGTCTTGAGCTAGGAGTCCCGTATCCAGGCATGGCATGACCCCTGATCGATGTCTCCACAAGCCTCCTCTATTGCCAGTAGAAGGGGTATGCGTTGGTGGGGCTGGCGATCATGCACCTTCCACCTTGCAGAGAAGAATTCTTCAGTAGGATTCAAGAATGAAGAGTAAGAGGGGAGATTGAGTGCAATGAAAAGTGGGTGACCTGTGAACCAATTAAGGACCACAGCAGCCCGGTGGAAACTAACATTGTCCCAGATGATAACGTACCTGGGCTGCTCTGGCCCCTGGTCATTAGGGATTAGTCTGTTGTGGAGGGGTTCCAGAAATGTGATCATGTGTGCCGTGGCTGTATGGGCCTAGGTTTGCATGATGGTGAAGGACGCCGTTTTGACTAATAGCTGCACACATTGTTGTGTTGCCACCACCTTGTCCCGGGACGTTGATGATGGCACGGTGTCCGATGATATTTCTGCCGCGGCCCCTTGTTTTTGCAAGGTTGAAACCTGCCTCGTTCACATATATTAGCTCATGATGCACGGCTTCTGCTTCTAGCTCCATGACTCTGTGAAAGAGACAAGACAAAACAATGTAGCACAGTATGAAAAGACAGGGATCAGTCAATATGATGTAGCACCATACACTTCCAGATCCACTACCAATCCGACACCAAGCATTCCTTTACACTTGTGTGTATAAGGTAATTGTTGTGAAATTATTAGTTTAGATTTCTCGTTGGATATTACTGCATTGTCGGAACTAGAAGCACAAGCATTTCGCTACACTCGCATTAACATCTGCTAACCATGTGTATGTGACAAATAAAATTTGATTTGATAGAATAGTATAGCTTACCTGCACATATTCATATTTATATTCAGTTTGTTTCGAAAGGGACTCTGTGCAGCTGCTTCATCCTAATTCTATTGTGTTTCAGTAGACGAGACAGGGCAGAGAGACTCACTCTGTTTCAGTAGACGAGACGGGGCAGAGAGACTCACTCTGTTTCAGTAGACGAGACAGGGCAGAGAGACTCACTCTGTTTCAGTAGACGAGACAGGGCAGAGAGACTCACTCTGTTTCAGTAGACGAGACAGGGCAGAGAGACCCACTCTGTTTCAGTAGACGAGACAGGGCAGAGAGACTCACTCTGTTTCAGTAGACGACACAGGGCAGAGAGACTCACTCTGTTTCAGTAGACGACACAGGGCAGAGAGACTCACTCTGTTTCAGTAGACGAGACAGGGCAGAGAGACTCACTCTGTTTCAGTAGACGAGACAGGGCAGAGAGACTCACTCTGTTGACGTTTTGGAATATGGTGTTATCTGACATTATGTGGCCCTGCAGTTCTCTGAGTCTGGGTGCTATCTGCCGTTATGTGGTCCTGCAGTTCTCTGGGTCTAATGACCATATTTACAATGTGGGTCTCCTGCTCTGGGGTGAACAGTCAACCTCTTCCACCAGATACTGGTTTTCTTGCAGTTGTGTAAAAACATTTGAATGGTTTTTAGTGAAGATCCGTCTCATTATGAAAGTACAGTCCATATTACTGTACCATTAAGACTACAGCACTAACAGTTACCGGTTCTCATTTCGAAATATCCAGATGTTACCTGCAACAGTATAGCGGCTCAGATTTGGTTGAACCCATTACCCAGCCTCCCTCATGCTCATCCCATGGTTGACAACATGGTCAATCACAGTCACTCTGATTTCATCTGTTATTGTGCTCCTCTTCCTCTTCCCTGTCCCACTTCACCTCTTCCTTCTCCTCCTCCTCCTCTTATTTCTTCATCTCCTCGTCCTCATCCTCATCGTCCCCCTCTTCCTCCTCCTCGTCCTCCTCTATTTCTTACCCCTCTTACTCTCTGTCCAGTATTGGCCTCCATTGTTGTCTTAACCAAATGTTTACCTGTGGCCTATTTATAGTGTTCAAGCTCTGATTTGTAAGTGAACTCATTATCTAAAAGTGTTTTCACATGTGTCAATGTGGAAAGGCAATTGGCGAAATAGTGTAGCATTGTAGAGACCAATGTTTACAGTTTTGCTAGAAGTGTGTTATTAAATTACAAACTGAGTGTAAAGCAGTGAGTTGTGTTTACAGTTTTGCAGAAAGTGTGTTATAAAATGAAAAACTGAGTGTGAAGCAGAGAACGTGCATTCAGTTTAGCACACTTGGTAAATGCATTGGCTACAAGTGTTAATGGTTTCAGAGATAGTGCTTCAATAATCACTGTCAGTGTTTAAACATTCAGAAAAAAACTGTAGTCAAACTAGGTAACCCAATTATTTTGAGTTAGTTTTAGTAAGTAACAGAAAGTCCCCACTAACACCAAACAATCCTTAGTAAATACCTGGTAAATGTAATGGAAACAGTACGGTAATATAACGTGAGAAAGTGAGAAAGTGGAACCTAATCAGTAAAGTAGCTCAACAATCCCAGGGCTGATTCCTGAAGAATGCTAGCCTGGTTAAACCAGACTGAATGAGCAATTTTGAGTGGTTTAACCAGGCTTGGAGAATGCTGTGTTAAATAGCTCAACAATGGTTTACAGTGCCTGTAGTAAGTTAACCTATAACTAGTATCTGTTAATCAAACAAGGTATGATATGATCATCTTGTTAGTAGCTCAACAATCCAGGACTGATTCCTGGAAATTGTAGTGTCACTATTAGACAGACAGACTCTCTCTCAGCTGGTCATCGTTGGAAAGCAGTGACTCAGTGCCCTCGACAGGAAGTTGTTAGCCTGCTCACATGCCAGATGTAACATTTCACAGTTCCCCCTATCCTCTCAGCACACCAAATCAAATCAAATCAAATGGTATTTATTAGCTTTGTAAATAACAGGTGTAGACTTATAGTGAAGTGTTTACTTAAGGGTCCTTTTCCAAAAATGCAGAGTTAAAGATACAGATTAAAAACACAAATGATAAATACAAAGTAAATAATGAATTACACTGACGAGTAAAAGTAACATGGCTATATACAGGGAGTACCAGTACTGAGTCGATGAGCAGGAGTACGAGGTAATAACATGGCTATATACAGGGAGTACCAGTACTGAGTCGATGAGCAGGAGTACGAGGTAATAACATGGCTATATACAGGGAGTACCAGTACTGAGTCGATGAGCAGGAGTACGAGGTAATAACATGGCTATATACAGGGAGTACCAGTACTGAGTCGATGAGCAGGAGTACGAGGTAATAACATGGCTATATACAGGGAGTACCAGTACTGAGTCGATGAGCAGGAGTACGAGGTAATAACATGGCTATATACAGGGAGTACCAGTACTGAGTCGATGAGCAGGAGTACGAGGTAATAACATGGCTATATACAGGGAGAACCAGTACTGAGTCAATGAGCAGGAGTACGAGGTAATAACATGGCTATATACAGGGAGTACCAGTACTGAGTCGATGAGCAGGAGTACCAGTACTGAGTCGATGAGCAGGAGTACGAGGTAATAACATGGCTATATACAGGGAGTACCAGTACTGAGTCAATGAGCAGGAGTACGAGGTAATAACATGGCTATATACAGGGAGTACCAGTACTGAGTCGATGAGCAGGAGTACGAGGTAATAACATGGCTATATACAGGGAGTACCAGTACTGAGTCGATGAGCAGGAGTACCAGTACTGAGTCGATGAGGAGGAGTACGAGGTAATAACATGGCTATATACAGGGAGTACCAGTACTGAGTCGATGAGCAGGAGTACCAGTACTGAGTCGATGAGCAGGAGTACGAGGTAATAACATGGCTATATACAGGGAGTACCAGTACTGAGTCAATGAGCAGGAGTACGAGGTAATAACATGGCTATATACAGGGAGTACCAGTACTGAGTCAATGAGCAGGAGTATGAGGTAATAACATGGCTATATACAGGGAGTACCAGTACTGAGTCAATGAGCAGGAGTATGAGGTAATAACATGGCTATATACAGGGAGTACCAGTACTGAGTCGATGAGCAGGAGTACGAGGTAATAACATGGCTATATACAGGGAGAACCAGTACTGAGTCGATGAGCAGGGGTACGAGGTAATAACATGGCTATATACAGGGAGAACCAATACTGAGTCGATATGCAGGAGTACGAGGTAATAACATGGCTATATATAGGGAGTACCAGTACTGAGTCGATATGCAGGAGTACGAGGTAATAACATGGCTATATACAGGGAGAACCAATACTGAGTCGATATGCAGGAGTACGAGGTAATAACATGGCTATATACAGGGAGTACCAGTACTGAGTCGATGAGCAGGAGTACCAGTACTGAGTCGATGAGCAGGGGTACGAGGTAATAACATGGCTATATACAGGGAGAACCAATACTGAGTCGATATGCAGGAGTACGAGGTAATAACATGGCTATATATAGGGAGTACCAGTACTGAGTCGATATGCAGGGGTACGAGGTAATTGAGGTACTAAAAAAAGAAAGAGAATGCTTCTCTGTGTTCTAGAATCAGAAGAACCAGCTATGTTCATAATGGTACCAGCTATGTTCATAATGGTAGGGGTGAGACAACATGGACAAGCAGTCTAGTCATCCTCACACTGCAGATTATATGTGGTGGTGATTGAACAGTCAGTGTTTGACTAATGAGTGTGACCGGTCTGGTGGGGCCGCAGGCCTTGTTTCAACATGACTCGTCATCATCTTATAACTGTAACTATGTGGTCCGTGGTACTTATCTTGGAGCTGTGGTGGAATTGTGCCCTCTTCCCCTCCCTCTCTGGTTCTTCTGATTCTAGAACACAGAGAAGCATTCTCTTCCTTTTTTATTGTAGTTTGATAAATACATTGCCGTCCCTCCGATGATGTGTTTGTACCTATCTATCCTATGACGTGTTTATTAAGTGCTTTCTTTATGCATGCTGCGAGAAGTCATGACCATTTTGCTTCAGCCGTGGTGATTAAATATTTTCTAAGGCCACGGAAATGTCACAGTGATTAATCACTGTCTTATTTCTCACGGCAATAGACTATTCATAATCTGTTTCCTCTTGAAAATTCACAGTTGTTCTGCTGCAATAGTCGACACAGGTAGACTTTGTTCGATGAGCTTTAATTTATGACGAATTATAAATCATGGATTTTTTGTTGCTACAGTATGTAGATCAGTCTTATTGAATAGAAAGCAGTGTTAGACCATGTCACGTGCAAATTAGCCAGATTCAGAGAAAGTTATAGAGAATAAATAGAAAAAGATCACTTCAGGTTATTGGTCCTGTTCCGAGGACACCACCAGTTTCCCCCGTAGGATCTCATCAGGTCACAGACCAGCATGGCCGGTGTCAAACAGTGGCATAAAGAATCTGGTTACTGTGTAGAGCGGCTCTATGGAGGGATTAGGACTCAATCATACACCAATTCTAATGGGATTTGGTGCTAGATTGAGACAACATATGCAGCGTTTACTGTGAATGCAGTCTCCATGGAAGCTAAGGCCATTGTATTTAAATATAAATTGCTCTAAAGCACTGATCTTCCATCGCTTAATCTAATGTTGACTTCAAGTTCAGGTCAGGTGAATCTGTATGAATCCTTTCATTTCTATACGTCATATAACTCATCATTTGACCCTCTCCGCCTACTTAAAGGTTCAATATGCAGAAATGTTCATATTTTGCCTAATTTCAGTTTTTTAAACAAGCAGGTATTAGTGAATCATTGTACTATCTAAACTGCTATGAGATATTTCTTCCAGAACCAACAATATTGTATTTTCAGATGTTTGAAGCTGGTGGACATAACCGAAAGTAACAGACACAAAAAATGAAATTTAAAAGAGGGAAGCATAGAAATATCGGACGTCAAACAGATTTACAGCTTCTTAGACTTGCTTTCAATGAGAATGACAGGTCTAGAACTCATGTTTTCTATGTGAAATTGTTTGGGTTGCTCAAAAAAGTTACATATTGCAGCTGTAAGCGTTTATGTGGCCCTGCAGTGGAAGGTCACTCATGGCAACGGAGTGGACTGAGTGTGCTGATTAGATACAGCAGCCGATTTAATGGCTGGAGGGCTGTAGCGGTTTATGGGATGTAGAGGGGATGCAATAGGGGATGTGTTCTTCAATACGTGCTTCACTTGTCCCAATCCAAAGGGATGTACAGCATGGGATGGGGATGTCTAAGTCCTTGTCTAAGTCATTGTATTAATGTACTGTATTTGCCAATTTATGGTTTATTTGAATAGGGACGGACACAAACACATTGACACATTGAATAAACAATCATCTGATGCATTCCACCATAGTGTATACAGCTTTCCTCCCGTCGATTCTGTGTCTCGGTCAAATGCAATGCTCCTCTATGGGACAACAACTCAGTAATGGACACACAAAGAGTGTGGTTAGGACCAGATCATTTTTCCAGCCACACCCTGATCACAGACACTTCTCGAGGGATTATGTGTATAATCCCACCACAAATCCACCGGATTGATCCCACCAGACTGTTAAATGCCTAGGTCAAACATCCATAGAGGCCCACTGACCGACCCAGCCAGCTAAAAGGCCTCTAAAAGCACCAAATCAGCCTCTTCATGACCTCCTAGCCTGCCAACTAATGCTGATCTCCTCATGGCAGTCAAAATAACTGCTCCATAATATGTTTTATTCAGAGTTTAAAGCAGATAAAAATAGATGTAATCGCTCTCGGGTTGTCAAAACAACAAAGTTATCCGTCATCAGTGCACAAATGTTTACTCTTATGTCCCTCCGATGGGCCTACACCATGTGACTGTCTGTGTGTGCTGTGTGGCGTGCTCAGTAGTTCATGAACAAGGTGTATTCACCTGTGTGTTCATCTGTATACGACCACCTGGAGCGCGAGAGACAGACGCTGTGTTCTGTACATTTAGTCAAGGGCACATGTGTACATGTTGTTGACCCTCTTAAGTCCAAGGTACTGGCAGCTGCTGTGCTGAGGTGAGTTGGTCCACGATTTGATGAGTAGTCTGGCAATCCTGATTCCCTCTCTCTCTCTCTCTCTCTCTCTCTCTCTCTCTCTCTCTCTCTCTCTCTCTCTCTCTCTCTCTCTCTCTCTCCCGATAAGTACTCTGGTCATCCTGTTCACACCAAGACAGTCGTGAAGAGGATACGACAAAACCTATTCCCTCTCAGGAGACTGAAAAGATTTGGCACGGGTCCTCGGGCAGTCAGGGTTTGATAGGCAGTTGTCAAGGGGATGATAGGCTATCTATCCCTCAGCATCAGGAACGGCCAATGTCTCTCTCCTGTCTGAGTGGATGGAAGCTGTTGGAGCATTAAACCAGATTTATCTCTGATCTGACATGTTGTTTGTTCCACCCAATTAGGTTTTATGAGGGTCACGCTGCGATCCCAGTAGGCCCTGGTAATGCTCCTATCAACAGAGAGAGCAGTGCTCCAACAACAGCATCAGCAGCCACTGTCGCTTAGAGAGCTATGCGTCTAGTCAGGGACTTCCCACACTAAGACCAGACCTTCTGAAACCAATTTAATGGGAGATGAAAAGTCTAGTGTTGACATGCTTTTGGTTGTGCATTTGATAGAGCTAATAATAAAAGTGCTATAATGTGTCTTAACGTTTTATAGGATCAGCTAATCCTTGCTTCCTCTTTTATCAGCACAGTCCCTATATACCACTCCCCTGCTGTCTGAACGGAGAAAGTGACAGAGTGGTGTGACGACAGATATCTGGAGGAAGGAAGGGTAGGGGGTGAGGATGATGGGGGTGGGGAGGTTGCCTAATGAGACCAACATAGTGTGGTTGTGATGGCCCACATCCCCAAAGAGGAGGTGCAGCATTTCACACCCACTTAAGATGGCCTTGTTACCACTGGAGCTGTGTGTGACCCTCTCACTCCCAACCGGTCACCGTGCTGCTGACGTTTCTCACTCCGTGAGCAGGTGCTACTACGTACATTCTGTATGACATGGCTCACATTTCAGTTGTACAACTGACTAGGTTTCCCTCTTTCCCTTTTTCCACCTCCACAACCACCTTATGCACCACCTTATGCACCACCGTATGCACCACCTTATGCACCACCGTATGCACCACCTTATCAGCACGAGAGAAGCACGTCTCGCTCCATCAAATCCAGAGGGAAAGTATAGCTCATTAAAACACCTTTGCACGTATACACTTTGTCACACTTTTCAAGAATAAATGTCTTCTCTCTCTGTGCACACATAAAGTTGAAATGTCCCTCCTTCCATGCACTCGAAGCATCCCACCGTGTTCTATGTTCAATATTTGAGCTTGCTGTGGGAAGAAGCTGAGAGTGCATAGAGCCAACTTTCTCTGCATCCACAGATAGATCTGTATAAAACATCCCAGAGAAATCACCAATAGGTATTGATCAATGGGCAGTATATATATACAGTGCCTTGCGAAAGTATTCGGCCCCCTTGAACTTTGCGACCTTTTGCCACATTTCAGGCTTCAAACATAAAGATATAAAACTGTATTTTTTTGTGAAGAATCAACAACAAGTGGGACAAAATCATGAAGTGGAACGACATTTATTGGATATTTCAAACTTTTTTAACAAATCAAAAACTGAAAAATTGGGCGTGCAAAATTATTCAGCCCCTTTACTTTCAGTGCAGCAAACTCTCTCCAGAAGTTCAGTGAGGATCTCTGAATGATCCAATGTTGACCTAAATGACTAATGATGATAAATACAATCCACCTGTGTGTAATCAAGTCTCCGTATAAATGCACCTGCACTGTGATAGTCTCAGAGGTCTGTCAAAAGCGCAGAGAGCATCATGAAGAACAAGGAACACACCAGGCAGGTCCGAGATACTGTTGTGAAGAAGTTTAAAGCCGGATTTGGATACAAAAAGATTTCCCAAGCTTTAAACATCCCAAGGAGCACTGTGCAAGCGATAATATTGAAATGGAAGGAGTATCAGACCACTGCAAATCTACCAAGACCTGGCCGTCCCTCTAAACTTTCAGCTCATACAAGGAGAAGACTGATCAGAGATGCAGCCAAGAGGCCCATGATCACTCTGGATGAACTGCAGAGATCTACAGCTGAGGTGGGAGACTCTGTCCATAGGACAACAATCAGTCGTATATGGCACAAATCTGGCCTTTATGGAAGAGTGGCAAGAAGAAAGCCATTTCTTAAAGATATCCATAAAAAGTGTTGTTTAAAGTTTGCCACAAGCCACCTGGGAGACACACCAAACATGTGGAAGAAGGTGCTCTGGTCAGATGAAACCAAAATTGAACTTTTGGGCAACAATGCAAAATGTTATGTTTGGCGTAAAAGCAACACAGCTCATCACCCTGAACACACCCTCCCCACTGTCAAACATGGTGGTGGCAGCATCATGGTTTGGGCCTGCTTTTCTTCAGCAGGGACAGGGAAGATGGTTAAAATTGATGGGAAGATGGATGGAGCCAAATACAGGACCATTCTGGAAGAAAACCTGATGGAGTCTGCAAAAGACCTGAGACTGGAACGGAGATTTGTCTTCCAACAAGACAATGATCCAAAACATAAAGCAAAATCTACAATGGAATGGTTCAAAAATAAACATATCCAGGTGTTAGAATGGCCAAGTCAAAGTCCAGACCTGAATCCAATCGAGAATCTGTGGAAAGAACTGAAAACTGCTGTTCACAAATGCTCTCCATCCAACCTCACTGAGCTCGAGCTGTTTTGCAAGGAGGAATGGGGAAAAATGTCAGCCTCTCGATGTGCAAAACTGATAGAGACATACCCCAAGCGACTTACAGCTGTAATCGCAGCAAAAGGTGGCGCTACAAAGTATTAACTTAAGGGGGCTGAATAATTTTGCACGCCCAATTTTTCAGTTTTTGATTTGTTAAAAAAGTTTGAAATATCCAATAAATGTCGTTCCACTTCATGATTGTGTCCCACTTGTTGTTGATTCTTCACATAAAAATTCAGTTTTATATCTTTATGTTTGAAGCCTGAAATGTGTCAAAAGGTCGCAAAGTGTTACAGGGTTATTTGTTACCTGCAAATGCATTTCGCTGTGCTCCAATTTGGCCTCCGGAGAAAACTCTGTTCCCTTAACATACCTGTATGTTATTTTTGAGTTGTTGATATTGAGGAGATGAAAAGACAACGGCAGACCTGAGAGCAGTTTCTAGACAGGATGGATTGATTCCTGTACAAATGGAAGGTGTGTGGGTGGGTATTGTTAGTCATCCAAACAGGTGCAGGCTACTGTCCTTTACTCAGTGCCCCCTCACATATCAATTAAGCTGCTATATAATTGGTTATTCTTTTGTGGCTTCGTAGTTCAATATTCATTTGAGAAATAAGTTTCCAGCTATGGGTTGAGAGAATTTAGAATAGAGAATTTAGAATAGAGAATTTAGAATAGAGAATTTAGAACTAAGGTGAGAAGCAAATGTTTTTCGGAGCCGTTTGAATCCTTGAGACAGTGGCCTTCTCTGACACACAGACAACTGCTCTTGACACAGCACAGTAATTTACACTCCATTTGAAGGCCATCACTGGGCACCTCTCTCTCAGATAGAGTTAAGGGTCCTTCAGTCCTTCAACCAGGGCTGTGACACATACCTCCCCGATTAGCTTTCTATATGATGGCAATGGCTATATTCTGTGCATGAACACAAACAATAACCATAGAGATGTTTTATTGGCTCTCATCATGGGCATAATGTGGTCAACAACTGGGTTTACATGTTACATAGAGACCCTTTCCAGAAAATGACATTAGTTGAGCCCTATAGTTTTAGTGATTAATGTTGATCATGATAAGCCCATGATCAGATCAATGTCAGACCATGGCTAGGCAGAAGATCATGTGGCTGTTGTTATGAGGACATTGTTGTGGTGTGATTTATCTGCCCTGTGGTACAGTTAATTTGAAATGACCATTCTTACTGATACTCCATGGCTCACCACATGTTGTTGACTGAGATTATCTGAAATGCAGGGCTTGTGTTTGATATTTGACTAAATCGATTTGTTATTCCCTTTTTTTTTTTTTTACTTCTCTGACCCTTTCTTCTTTTCTTCTCTGACTGTCACTCTTATCCCTCCCTCCTCTTATCCCTCTCTCCTCTTATCCCTCCCTCCTCTTATCCCTCTCTCCTCTTATCCCTCCCTCCTCTTATCCCTCTCTCCTCTTATCCCTCTCTCCTCTTATCCCTCTCTCCTCTTATCCCTCTCTCCTCTTATCCCTCTCTCCTCTTATCCCTCCCTCCTCTTATCCCTCCCTCCTCTTATCCCTCTCTCCTCTTATCCCTCTCTCCTCTTATCCCTCCCTCCTCTTATCCCTCTCTCCTCTTATCCCTCCCTCACCTTATCCCTCTCTCCTCTTATCCCTCTCTCCTCTTATCCCTCTCTCCTCTTATCCCTCTCTCCTCTTATCCCTCTCTCCTCTTATCCCTCCCTCCTCTTATCCCTCCCTCCTCTTATCCCTCTCTCCTCTTATCCCTCCCTCCTCTTATCCCTCTCTCCTCTTATCCCTCCCTCACCTTATCCCTCTCTCCTCTTATCCCTCTCATCCTCTCATCCCTCCCTCCTCTTATCCCTCTCTCCTCTTATCCCTCCCTCCTCTTATCTCTCCCTCCTCTCATCCCTCCCTCCTCTTATTTCTCCCTCCTCTCATCCCTCCCTCCTCTTATCCCTCCCTTTTCTTATCCCTCCCTCCTCTCATCCCTCCCTCCTCCTATCCCTCCCTCCTCTCATCCCTCCCTCCTCTTATTCCTCCCTCCTCTTATCCCTCCCTCCTCTCATCCCTCCCTCCTCTTATCCCTCCCTCCTCTTATTCCTCCCTCCTCTTATCCCTCCCTCCTCTTATTCCTCCCTCCTCTCATCCCTCCCTCCTCTCATCCCTCCCTCCTCGTATTCCTCCCTCCTCTTATCCCTCCCTCCTCTCATCCCTCCCTCCTCTTATCCCTCCCTCCTCTTATTCCTCCCTCCTCTTATCCCTCCCTCCTCTTATTCCTCCCTCCTCTTATCCCTCCCTCCTCTCATCCCTCCCTCCTCTTATCCCTCTCTCCTCTTATCCCTCACTCCTCTCATCCCTCCCTCCTCTTATCCCTCTCTCCTCTTATCCCTCCCTCCTCTTATCTCTCCCTCCTCTCATCCCTCCCTCCTCTTATTTCTCCCTCCTCTCATCCCTCCCTCCTCTTATCCCTCCCTTTTCTTATCCCTCCCTCCTCTCATCCCTCCCTCCTCCTATCCCTCCCTCCTCTCATCCCTCCCTCCTCTTATTCCTCCCTCCTCTTATCCCTCCCTCCTCTCATCCCTCCCTCCTCTTATCCCTCCCTCCTCTTATTCCTCCCTCCTCTTATCCCTCCCTCCTCTTATTCCTCCCTCCTCTTATCCCTCCCTCCTCTCATCCCTCCCTCCTCGTATTCCTCCCTCCTCTTATCCCTCCCTCCTCTCATCCCTCCCTCCTCTTATCCCTCCCTCCTCTTATTCCTCCCTCCTCTTATCCCTCCCTCCTCTTATTCCTCCCTCCTCTTATCCCTCCCTCCTCTCATCCCTCCCTCCTCGTATTCCTCCCTCCTCTCATCCCTCCCTCCTCTCATCCCTCCCTCCTCTTATCCCTCCCTCCTCTCATCCCTCCCTCCTCTTATTCCTCCCTCCTCTCATCTAAGACGAGACCGAGACTATAAGACAGCAGAGACAAGATGAGACTTGAAAAAGACAAGATGAGACTTGGCAAAGGCTACTTTAATTCTCTCTGTCCCTCAGTTTTCACCCCCCCCCCCTCAAAATGAAGGACAGAGTATCGAAAAGTGACTATATTGTACACACATACGTGTTGCTATGATGAGTCAATGAGGAATGTGCAACTTGAGGTTTGTTTGTGTGAAAGCCTTATGGGTGGGTGGAACACAAGGGTTTGTGATGAAACAATGTCTCAAACTTCTCCAAGTAACTGATTGGCTACTCTACAGCTATGATTGAGTTGAACATCCAATCGGTGTGGAGTGGGGGGGGGCACTACTTTTTGCTGTTGCAGAGGGAGATAATAAAACTAGGGCTGAGAGGATAGGTGTGGCTCAGGTATCAAAACGGGAGTCCCATCCTCCTGTTAATAATCTTTCACCACTTCAGCAGTTTTTTTGGGGCTGCAGGAAAATGAAAAAGTCAGAATCATCCATTTAGGATGTTAGACTCTTTGACACTCACTGACATGACTAGATCAGATATGGGTGTATTGCGAATCTGATAGTTAGATCACCGTAATTACAGGTAAAACTATATGACAAGACCATTTTGGACTTTGACAGGCTATGTGTTATGTTCAACGTCAAAGGTTGCTTTGGAAATGGCCAAACATCGCAAACAAACGGTTAATTAGCATTTATAGCTTGTCCTCAGCGTTCATCAGTTGATGTAAAGATACTGTAAAGCATTTCATTACAAAACATTTATTTAGCTACTCCCCGTGTGTGTTCTCAGCAGCGCGATAGATAACCAAAGTGTTGTGTTCAATGTTCCCTCTGAGCGCATTTTAGGTCTTCCAAAACTTGAACATTGTGAGAATTTTGTGCAACTTCCGGCGTGCGTTTGCAGTGAACACTTGGGTTGTACTCTTACAGTTTTAGAGAGTAGCCAATAGCCTATGCAGCCGAAGGCCATGCAGCCAAAACGCATCGTGGCAGTCCTGGAGGAGTGGCAGTCCTGGAGGAGTGGTAGTCCTGGAGGAGGTGTGCGGCCACCCGCCCAAGCGTGCAGTTTAGAGGGGACATTGGTTGTGTTATATAATTACTGGTACTATCATCAAAAGGGAAATTAAATAGTAATTTCCAAAATTAGGCAGATTAATTAGACATTGCTGGTGTGATTTAGTGTGTGACTGTATGCTTACAATGTAAGATAGCGCAGGAAGAAATAGCAGCCGACTATTATGTGGTTTTTTTCACGTTATTTGTAACTTATACTTATTTGTACATAATGTTTCTGCAACCATATTTTATGGCAAAAATAAGCTTCTGGATATCAGGACAGCGATCACTCACCTCGAATTAGACTAAGATTTTTTCATCAACAAGCAGGAAGGACAGGATTTACTTCAGACACCCAACAAGGCCGAAATCCCCTTCATTGGCAAGAGATCCCCTTCATTGGGTGCCTCGTAAGGATCCGCCAACGGCGAGTGGGAAATCTTCCCTTGCCATCAATATTACTTGCCAATGTACAATCATTGGACAATAAATTAGAGAGGTACGATCACGAATATCCTACCAACAAGACATCAAAAACTGTAATATTTGATGTTTCACCGAATCGTGGCTGAATGACAACATGGAAAACATTCAGCTAGCATATACGCTGCACCGGATAGACAGAACAGCACACTCCGGTAAGACAAGGGGAGCGGTCTCTGTATGTTTCTAATCAACAACTGGTGCACAAAATCTAAGGAAGTCTCTAGATTTTACTCCACACACAGAGATGCGTACAAAGCACTCCCTCGATCTCCATTTGGCAAATCTGACCATAATTCTATCCTCGTGATTCCTGCTTACAAGCAAAAATTTAACCAGGAAGCACCAGTGACTCGGTCTATGGAAAAGTGATCAGATGAAGCAGATGCTAAACTACAGGACTGCTTTGCTATCACAGACTGGAACGTGTTCCGGGATTCTTCCGATTGCATTGAGGAGTACACCACATCAGTCACTGGCTTTATCAATAACTGCATCGAGGATGTCGTCCCTACAGTGACTGTATGTACGTGTACATACCCCAACCAGAAGCCATGGATTACAGGCAACATTCGCACTGAGCTAAAGGGTAGAGCTGCCGCTTTCAAGGTGCGGGACTCTAACCCGGAATCTTATGAGAAAGCCTGCTATGTCCTCTGACGAACCATCGAACATGCAAAGCGCCATTACAGGGCTAAGATTGAATCCTACTACACCGGCTCCGACGCTTGTCGGATGTGGCAGGGCCTGCAAACTACTACAGATTGCAAAGGGAAGCACAGCCGTGAGCTGCCCAGTGACACGAGCCTACCAGACAAGCTAAATCACTTCTATGCTTGCGTCGAGGCAAGTAACACTGAGGCATGCATGAGAGCATCAGCTGTTTCGGACGACTGTGTGATCACGCTCCCGTAGCCGACTTGAGTAAGACTTTTAAACAGGTCAACATTCACAAGGCCACTGGGCCAGACGGATTGCCAGGACGTGTGATCCGGGCATGTGCTGACCAACTGGCAGGTGTTGTCACTGACATTTTCAACATGTCCCTGATTGAGCCTGTAACACCAACATGCTTCAAGCAGACCACCATAGTCCCTGTGCCCATTAGCACTAAGGTAACCTGCCTAAATGACTACAGACCCGTAGCACTCACGTCCGTAGCCATGAAGTGCTTTGAAAGTCTGGTAATGGCTCACATTAATTAACACCATTATCCCAGAAACCCTAGACCCACTCCAATTTGTATACCACTCACAGATCCACAGATGATACAATCCTTATTGCACTCCCCACTGCCCTTTCCCACCTGGACAAAAGGAACACTTATGTGAGAATGCTATTCATTCACTACAGCTCAGCGTTCAACACCATAGTGCCCTCAAAGCGCATCACTAAGCTAAGGATCCTGGGACTAAACACCTCCCTCTGCAACTGGATCCTGGACTTCCTGACGGGCCGCCCCCCAGGTGGTGAGGGTATGTAGCAACACATCTGCCACGCTGATCCTCAACACTGGAGCCCCTCAGGGGTGGGTGCTCAGTCCCTTCCTGTACTTCCTGTTCACCCATGACTGCATGGCTACGCACAAATCCTACACCATCATTAAGTTTGCAGACGACACGACAGTAGTAGGCCTGATCACCGACAACGACGAGACAGTCTATAGGGAGGAGGTCATAGACCTGGCCGGGTGGTGCCAGAATAGCAACCTATCCCTCAACGTAATCAAGACAAAGGAGATGATTGTGGACTACATGAAAAGGAGGACCGAGCACACCCCAATTCTCATCGACGGGGCTGTGGTGGAACAGGTTGAGAGCTTCAAGTTCCTTGGTGTCCACATCACCAACAAACTAGAATTGTCCAAACACACCAAGACAGTCGTGGAGAGGGTACGACAAAACTTATTCCCCCTCAGGAGACTGAAAAGATTTGGCATGGGTCCTCAGATCCTCAAAAGGTTCTACAGCTGCAACATTGAGAGCATCCTGACAGCCCCCCCCCCCACCCCCCCCACTTGAACTATACATTAATTAATGTACATACAGTGCCTTGCGAAAGTATTCGGCCCCCTTGAACTTTGCGACCTTTTGCCACATTTCAGGCTTCAAACATAAAGATATAAAACTGTATTTTTTTGTGAAGAATCAACAACAAGTGGGACACAATCATGAAGTGGAACGACATTTATTGGATATTTCAAACTTTTTTAACAAATCAAAAACTGAAAAATTGGGCGTGCAAAATTATTCAGCCCCCTTAAGTTAATACTTTGTAGCGCCACCTTTTGCTGCGATTACAGCTGTAAGTCGCTTGGGGTATGTCTCTATCAGTTTTGCACATCGAGAGACTGAAATTTTTTCCCATTCCTCCTTGCAAAACAGCTCGAGCTCAGTGAGGTTGGATGGAGAGCATTTGTGAACAGCAGTTTTCAGTTCTTTCCACAGATTCTCCATTGGATTCAGGTCTGGACTTTGACTTGGCCATTCTAACACCTGGATATGTTTATTTTTGAACCATTCCATTGTAGATTTTGCTTTATGTTTTGGATCATTGTCTTGTTGGAAGACAAATCTCCGTCCCAGTCTCAGGTCTTTTGCAGACTCCATCAGGTTTTCTTCCAGAATGGTCCTGTATTTGGCTCCATCCATCTTCCCATCAATTTTAACCATCTTCCCTGTCCCTGCTGAAGAAAAGCAGGCCCAAACCATGATGCTGCCACCACCATGTTTGACAGTGGGGATGGTGTGTTCAGGGTGATGAGCTGTGTTGCTTTTACGCCAAACATAACATTTTGCATTGTTGCCAAAAAGTTCAATTTTGGTTTCATCTGACCAGAGCACCTTCTTCCACATGTTTGGTGTGTCTCCCAGGTGGCTTGTGGCAAACTTTAAACAACACTTTTTATGGATATCTTTAAGAAATGGCTTTCTTCTTGCCACTCTTCCATAAAGGCCAGATTTGTGCCATATACGACTGATTGTTGTCCTATGGACAGAGTCTCCCACCTCAGCTGTAGATCTCTGCAGTTCATCCAGAGTGATCATGGGCCTCTTGGCTGCATCTCTGATCAGTCTTCTCCTTGTATGAGCTGAAAGTTTAGAGGGACGGCCAGGTCTTGGTAGATTTGCAGTGGTCTGATACTCCTTCCATTTCAATATTATCGCTTGCACAGTGCTCCTTGGGATGTTTAAAGCTTGGGAAATATTTTTGTATCCAAATCCGGCTTTAAACTTCTTCACAACAGTATCTCGGACCTGCCTGGTGTGTTCCTTGTTCTTCATGATGCTCTCTGCGCTTTTGACGGACCTCTGAGACTATCACAGTGCAGGTGCATTTATAAGGAGACTTGATTACACACAGGTGGATTGTATTTATCATCATTAGTCATTTAGGTCAACATTGGATCATTCAGAGATCCTCACTGAACTTCTGGAGAGAGTTTGCTGCACTGAAAGTAAAGGGGCTGAATAATTTTGCACACCCAATTTTTCAGTTTTTGATTTGTTAAAAAAGTTTGAAATATCCAATAAATGTCGTTCCACTTCATGATTGTGTCCCACTTGTTGTTGATTCTTCACAAAAAAATACAGTTTTATATCTTTATGTTTGAAGCCTGAAATGTGGCAAAAGGTCGCAAAGTTCAAGGGGGCCGAATACATTCGCAAGGCACTGTATTAATTAAATTAGCTCGACCAACCGGTGCCCCTGCACATTGTCTACCCGGACTATTTGCATTGTGTCCTGCCACCCCTCACCCGCCAACCCCCTCTTTTACGCTCATCTATGTATAGTCACTTAAACTATACCTACATGTACATATTACCTCAGTTAGCCCAACTAACATTAACTCTGTACCAGTACCACCTGTATATAGCCTCCCTACTGTTTTTTTCACTGTTATTTTACTGTTTTAAAAAAAATGTATTTTTATTTACTTATCTGTTGTTTACCTAATACCTATGTTTTCCATAAACATTGCACTGTTGGTTAGGGCTTGTATGTAAGCATTTAACTGTACGGTCTACCTACACCT
>NC_092168.1:40316049-40328549 GCF_045791955.1 Oncorhynchus clarkii lewisi | reverse complement strand
ACTGAGGCCAGAAACATGACACATCTGTGCCTGCTGACAGTCATCTATTTGAGACTGACAAACCCTCTGGAGAAAGAGCTATAGTGTGATGCTGCGAACCCTGTAGATACAGAGCTGTAGAGTGATGCTGCAAACCCTGTAGATACAGAGCTGTAAAGTGATGCTGCAAACCCTGTAGATACAGAGCTGTAGAGTGATGCTGCAAACCCTGTAGATACAGAGCTGTAGAGTGATGCTGCAAACCCTGTAGATACAGAGCTGTAGAGTGATGCTGCAAACCCTGTAGATACAGAGCTGTAGAGTGATGCTGCAAACCCTGTAGATACAGAGCTGTAGAGTGATGCTGCAAACCCTGTAGATACAGAGCTGTAGAGTGATGCTGCAAACCCTGTAGATACAGAGCTGTAGAGTGATGCTGCAAACCCTGTAGATACAGAGCTGTAGAGTGATGCTGCGAACCCTGTAGATACAGAGCTGTAGCGTGATGCTGCAAACGCTGTAGATACAGAGCTGTAGAGTGATGCTGCGAACCCTGTAGATACAGAGCTGTAGAGTGATGCTGCAAACCCTGTAGATACAGAGCTGTAGAGGGATGCTGCAAACATTTCCTTCTCCATCAGACTGATTACCTGATGAAAAAAACAACCTATTGCCTTTTCATCGCTCACGCTGGACAACAGATTCACCTACTGAGCAGCGTGTGTGTGTGGGTGAATGTGTGCTTGCATGTGTGTGTGCATTCCTGTGTGAGTGTGTGTGTATGTGGCTGTAAAGGGAGGGTTAGGATGGAGCAGGTGTAGTACAGAGGACCATTGCTGGTCGGTCTGTATGTAATCTGAGCTCAGCTGAATAATGATATTCATGGAAAAAAGGAGATGACTCCACAGCCAGTCCCAGTTAGTTAGCCTGGTCTCAAGAGGCTCCGTGGAACCATGGAACCTACATGGAGCTGGGAGGAGACGGCACTAGGCTGCTGTTAGTGACCTCGATCCATCTCCTCAGATTAGACATGCCAAGGTAGCGCTGGCTACAAAGCGTACCTTTTCACACATCAAGGCAAGCACCAGGCAGCTGTCAGACTCAGCTCTGCACTCAGTTGGCTTCAAGATAGAAACCAAACAGATATATCCAGGGCTCCACTCTGACATCCCCGCGTGTGCCTAAATTGAAAAATGTAGGCGCATAGAAGAGATGTTTAGGAACACAATGAAAACTATTTTTTATATTAAAGCTAGAATCTTGAATTTTTCTAGAAACACTGGTGCTCCTAAATAAAAGTTCCAGGTCGCACAGCAACATATTTAGTTAAATGGTTGCACTGTAGAGCCCTGATATCCTGTTCTCATCCTGTCTAAAGGCTTTTTTTCTTGTTTTATATCCAGACTGTTTAATTACCCTACAGTAATCCAGGATAATGAATCATAAACTGCTTGATATCAGCTGCGGCAGTGTAAATTCTTGCCACTGGCAAATAAGCAGTCCTCAAAGATTTGAAAGCTAATAATACGTTTGTTTAGTAAATGGTTGTAATGTTGTTTGGCCTTTAATGTGTTGGTGGCTAAGCTGACATAGCTGCAAGGGAAAGATGCATGTGTTTGTGTATTTACTACACAGTCTGTGTGTTTCTTTGTGTGTGTGTGTGTGTGTGTGTAGGTGTGCTTGTGTGTATGTGTGCTTGTGTGTCTGTGTGTGGTATTAAGTCATTCCACGTGGGAGATTAACAGAGCAACAGCAGAGCAACATCACACGCTGTAAGCCTCAACAAAACACTTTAATACACACAGGTCATACATCCTAAACTGTAACTGTACTACGTGTTGAAGAATCCTCACTCTTATTCAGCCCTTTCCCCTTAAAGTTGAATTTGTACCAGCCATTTCTGCCATTAAACTATCCCACTGGGCACCGTGGTGAATTCAACTGCTATTCCACGTTGGTTCAACGGAGACATCGTTGATTCAACCAGCGTGTGTCCAGGAGAACATGGGGCACATAGTTGTGACCATTGGCAGTGGTGGTAACATTGTTAGATCTCTAACCCTCTATTGCCATTTGTTTCTGAAGGTTCTTACAGTCACGGTCTGTCTTTCAGGGATTTGATGGTGAACACCGGACTGAGACACATCAATTATTTCCACTCCGTCATATTTGTCCTGAATTCTCCCAATTAAGCTGTTCCTCTGTTGGCTTCTCACTGCGCCCTTCCACAGCTCAACTGAAATGACATCAGTCAGATGCTGTAGATTGGACAGTTCTCCACCGGCAGATCTTTAAAAATGCTTTTCAAATGGATATAACTGTAATTTGCCAGTTTACTGCATGGATTTGCAATAAGAGAAAACAAAGCAGACTAAATCTAATGCTGTGAGCTGTATGCGGTAGATGCAGTAGATTACAGTAGGCAGACGCAATCCCACAGGATTTAATTAGTACTGGAGTCAACAGCGAGTGAGTTTTGTATTTATTATAATGAGGTGCTGTAAGCCTTTGCAGACAGTCAGTGAACTAAACAACCTGGGGGACTTTGAAAGGTGATGCTGTTGCTATGCTGTGTTTTCCTGAGAGAATGTTCTGAGATTTCCTTCATCACACGGCATGATGTTACTCAGAGCTGTGAAGAAAATACTGTATATCATATGTACTGACACTGTAGAGACTGTTTTACCTCAGAATATAACATTTGTTCCACTTTCCATGTCCTTTTTGTTGTTGTGGGTCAATGTTGATACCACCAAGGACTGTCTCCTGTAATGTACTGTATATTTGTACCCTGCTTTAGTCTAGGCGCCTGGACCCCACTTTCTTTGGCACAAACTCATCATAACAACAGAAGCCTCGGTGGCACGCAGCCGAATCCCAGGTGGCACTTCCCTTACTAAAGGAATCGATTGTTTGCACTGAAATCGTTGTGGGAGAGAGCCTGGGAGGTACTGCAGGAAAAGGGACGCTGGGGGAGCCAGTGTGGACTGTGTGGAGTGAGAGAGAGGGGGAGGGGAAGTCAGAGGGAGGCAGGGCAGGGGAGGGGAGGTGAGGCTGGGGGGAAATAGGGAGGTGGGAGGGAAATAGGGAGGCAGGAGAAGGAAGGGGAAGCAGGGGTAGAGAGGGAGGTTGGTTCTTCCCCTGGTTTTGCAGGCTGTGGACTGGAGCGGTCCTCTCAGCCGGAGCAGAGCCACCTAGTGCTGTAGGGTCTGAATTATTAAACACAACATATTGCAGCTCAGCAGTGGGGGAAAGCCATGTCGGATGTGTCGACTTTTAAATTGGGCCGCTGTGAAGAGGAGTGGTCTCAGGCTCTGTGAAGGGGAGGACGAAGGTGGTGATTTGGGAGGAAGGGGAGCAGTCTGAGAGGTCTGTGAAGGGGAGGACGAAGGTGGTGATTTGGGAGGAAGGGGAGCGGTCTGAGAGGTCTGTGAAGGGGAGGACGGAGGGTGTGATTTGGTAGGAAGGGGAGCAGTCTGAGCGGTCTGCAGTGGGAGCCTGTTAATTAAAGAGGAAAGAACCGGAAACCAAGGGCTTTGTTTTAACAAGCTGCTGCTGCACCAGGGATTTAGTTATCTTTATCAACATGAGACAATTAGCTAACAGACCAAGATAAAGGACTAAATCACGTAAAATCTAATTGTAATTATCACATTCACAGTTCACTGCAGGTATAACATTTACAGTGAAATGCGTGTACGCTAGCTCCCTTAACACTGCATTAAAATAATCAATTATTCTGAACAAATAATTTTAAAAAAACACTAAGCCATAGCTAACTCCTTAATGACCCTTTTCTCAACCTCACTCTTATGTAGTACATGCAGACGTGCACCAGTACACACACACACACACACACACACACACACACACACACACACACACACACACACACACACACACACACACACACACACACACACACACACACACACACACACACACACACACACACACACACACACACACACACACACACACACACACCTCAGGGATCTGAATATTCATCATTTAGAGTTACCTGACATTGATTTCTAGAGCATTCCCATTTCCACGAAAGTTTGAAAGTCTTCCTCTGAGCTAGATTCTAGTTTTTTTCTCCTCATTATTTCAATGAACTCTGTGTTTTCCTGGAATAACAATGGCACTCACTTTGGTGAAACGTGTTACATTCTGGGTTGCATTACTCTAATATCGTTTTCTCTAAACCACCAAGAGTTAACCAATAACAACCTATGGACCATTTAAACTACAATAGATTAAAATGGTATAAGATGTTCTCACTGAGATACAGTGTAATAGGACTATACTATGGGAATCAATCTCAGAGCATCAACATTAGCCTGACTAATGGAACAACCAGGCTAGCTAACAGTCTCTCCATGGCAAAGGGGATAAGTTCATGGAAGCAGTGTTCCTATTCTCCCACGTAAAATCACTGGCACTGAGGCTTTTGCCAAGCAGATTATTTCATTTCACATATTCATTGATAGCCATTGAAATCACAAAACCAATTACAGCTGCATTCTCAAGATCAGTCTCTCTCTCTCTCGCTCTCTCTCTCGCTCTCTCTCTTTCTTTCTTTCTTTCTTTCTTTCTTTCTTTCTTTCTTTCTTTCTTTCTTTCTTTCTTTCTTTCTTTCTTTCTTTCTGTTCTCTCTACACTCAGAGGGGGGTTTATGTATTGTTCTCTGACAGCACTGCATCTATACTGAACAAAAATAGAACTCTTTTAAAATATTTTACTGAGTTACAGTTCATATAAGAAAATCAGGCAATTTCAATAAGTTCATAAGGCCCTGATCAATAGATTTCACATGACTGAGAATACATACCTTTAAAATGGGGCTCACAGTGGGCCTCAGGATCTCGTCACGGTATCTCTGTGCATTCAAACCACACCGCCACCATGGGGCACTCTGTACACAACGTTGATATCAGCAAACCGCTCGCCCACATGACGGTTGTGAGGCCGATTGGATGTACTACCAAATTCTCTAAAACAACATTGGAGAAGGCTTATGGTAGAGAAATGAATATTCAATTCTCTGGCAACAGCTCTGGTGGACATTCACCATGCCAACTGCATGCTCCCTTAAAACTTGAGACATCTGTAGCATTGTGTTGTGTGACAAAACTGCACATTTTAGAGTGGCCTTTTATTGTCCCCAGCACAAGGTGCACTACACCTGTGTAATGATCATGCTGTTTAATCAGCTTCTTGATATGCCACAACTGTGAGGTGGATGGATTATCTTGGCTAAGGAGAAATGTTCACTAACATTAGAGAGAAGTAAGCTTTTTGACAACTTCTTGGATCTTTTATTTCAGCTCATGGAACATGGGACCAACACTTTACATGTTTATATTTTTGTTCAGTGTAAGATTAGAGATGCTATATGGATGCAGATTGCAGATGACCCTCCCCAATTCAGTTGGACTCTCCCAGGGTCATTGACTGGTATTACAGGAGGGCTTGGTGGATCACCCCCGCCCCGCCCCTCACCTCTACTCCCATCCTTATCACAGCAGCAGGTAGCCTAGTGGTTAGAGCGTTGGACTAGCTACCGGAAGGTTGCAAGATCAAATCCCCGAGCTGACAAGGTAAACATCTGTTGTTCTCCTCCTGAACAAGGCAGTTAACCCACTGTTCATAGGCTGTCATTGACAGTAAGAATTTGTTCTTAACTGACTTGCCTGGTTAAATAAAGGTAAAATAAAAATGGGCATCACTCTGCCCTGCAACACAATTTCACACCCAGGAATCTGGGTCTCTCCACTGGGAAGATGGGATGTAATAAAATGTTTTTTTTTAGCCACAAATTATTCCTGTGACTATTTGTAATTAGTATTGATCCCCTCTTAGGGATTTACTCTCGGGTTCATTTAAAGTACCTAGGACTGGGTACCAACCAGACCACCATAGTCCCTGTGCCCGAGGAAGGGAAGGTAACCTGCCTAAATGATTACCGCTCCGTAGCACTCACGTCGGTAGCCATGAAGTGCTTTGAAAGACTGGTCATGGCTCACATCAACACCACCATCCCGGAAACACTAGACCCACTCCAATTCGCATACCGCCCCAATAGATCCACGGATGACGCAATCTCAATCGCACTCCACACTGCCCTTTAACCCCCTGGACAAAAGGAACACCTATGTGAGAATAATGTTCACTGACTACAGCTCAGCTTTCAACACCATAGTGCCCACAAAGCTGATCCTCAACACTGGGACCCCTCAGAGGTGCATGCTTAGTCCCTTCTTGTACTCCCTGTTAACCCACGACTGCGTGGCCAAACACAACTCCAACACAATCATTTGCATTTGCTGACGACACAACAGTGGTAGGCCTTATCACCGACAACGATGAGCCAGCCTATAGGGAGGAGGTCAGAAAGCTCTCCATTAATGTGAGCAAGAAATAGGAGCTGATTGTGGACGACAGGAAAAGGTGGCCGAACAGGCCCCCATTAACATCGACTGGGCTGTAGTGGAGTGGGTTGAGAGTTTCAAGTTCCTTGATGTCCACATCACCAATGAACTATCATGGTCCAAACACACCAAGACAGTCGTGAAGAGGGCACGACAACACCTTTTCCCCCTCAGGAGACTGAAAAGATTTTGCATGGGTCCCCAGATCCTCAAAAAGTTCTGCAGCTGCACCATCGAGAGCATCGTGACCGGTTGCATCACCGCCTGATATGGCAACTGCTCGGCAGTAAGGCGCTACAGAGTGAAATGCATACGGCCCAGTACATCACTGTGGCCAAGCTTCCTGCCATCAAGGACCTATTTACTAGGCGGTGTCAGAGGAAGGCCCAAAACATTGTCAAAAAATCCAGTCACCCAAGTCGTAGACTGTTCTCTCTGCTACCGCACAGCAAGTGGTATCAGAGCGACAAGTCTGGGACCAAAATGCCAAGCCATAGGACTGCTGAACAATTAATGAAATGGCCACCCAGACTATTTACATTGACATCCCCCCATTTGTTTTTTCACTGCCGCTGTCTGTTATCTATGCATAGTCACTTTACCCATGACTACATGTACAAATGACCTCAACTAACATGTACCCCCTCACATTGACTCAGTACCGGAACCCCTGTATATAGCCTCCACATTGACTCAGTACCGGAACCCCTGTATATAGCCTCCACATTGACTCAGTACCGGAACCCCTGTATATAGCCTCCACATTGACTCTGTACCGGAACCCCTGTATATAGCCTCCACTTTGACTCAGTACCGGAACCCCTGTATATAACCTCCACATTGACTCAGTACCGGAACCCCTGTATATAGCCTCCACATTGACTCTGTACCGGAACCCCTGTATATAACCTCCACATTGACTCAGTACCGGAACCCCTGTATATAACCTCCACATTGACTCAGTACCGGAACCCCTGTATATAGCCTCCACATTGACTCAGTACCGGAACCCCTGTATATAGCCTCCACATTGACTCAGTACCGGAACCCCTGTATATAGCCTCCACATTGACTCAGTACCGGAACCCCTGTATATAGCCTCCACATTGACTCAGTACCGGAACCCCTGTATATAGCCTCCACATTGACTCAGTACCGGAACCCCTGTATATAGCCTCCACATTGACTCAGTACCGGAACCCCTGTATATAACCTCCACATTGACTCAGTACCGGAACCCCTGTATAGAGCCTCCACATTGACTCTGTACCGGAGCCCCTGTATATAACCTCCACATTGACTCAGTACCGGAACCCCTGTATATAGCCTCCACATTGACTCAGTACCGGAACCCCTGTATATAACCTCCACATTGACTCAGTACCGGAACCCCTGTATATAGCCTCCACATTGACTCAGTACCGGAACCCCTGTATATAGCCTCCACATTGACTCTGTACCGGAACCCCTGTATATAACCTCCACATTGACTCAGTACCGGAACCCCTGTATATAGCCTCCACATTGACTCAGTACCGGAACCCCTGTATATAGCCTCCACATTGACTCAGTACCGGAACCCCTGTATATAGCCTCCACATTGACTCTGTACCGGAACCCCTGTATATAACCTCCACATTGACTCAGTACCGGAACCCCTGTATATAGCCTCCACATTGACACTGTACCGGTACCCCTGTATATAGCCTCCACATTGACTCAGTACCGGAACCCCCTGTATATAACCTCCACATTGACTCTGTACCGGTACCCCTGTATATAACCTCCACATTGACTCAGTACCGGAACCCCTGTATATAACCTCCACATTGACTCTGTACCGGTACCCCCTGTATATAGCCTCCACATTGACTCAGTACCGTAATACCCTGTATATAACCTCCACATTGACTCAGTACCGTAATACCCTGTATATAGCCTCGTTATTGTTATTTTATTGTGTTACTTTTTATAATATTGTACTTTAGTAAATTTAGTAAATATTTTCTTAACTCTTTCTTGAACTGCATTGTTGGTTAAGGGCTTAAGGGCTTGTAAGTAAGCATTTCACGCTAAGGTCTACCTGTTGTATTTGGCGCATGTGACAAATAACATTTGATTTGATTCACACTCTAGGATGCAGAGTTCTTCCTTTAGGAGGAGACTGCACACTCTATCGCTCAGATACAATAGAGTACATTAGACAGCAAGCTGCCTTCATCAGGACATCGTTCCACCAAGCCACTTCCTCTCAGGTCAACAGCTCATTGCGGTTGCCACATTTTGAGACATTGCTGTGGAGTAAAGTTTGTCAGGAGCATCCTAACAGCCACAAGCTGCTCGTCTGGTTCTGTGGATCTGAATGTACAACGTGCGTGTAATCTGCAGCACAATAATAGAAAAGTGACAGGCATACCATAATTTCACATGTGTGTTCATTTGCACACAAAAAAAATCACATAATGATGGAAAGACCTGTGAGTTGTCTTTGTTAATTCAGACAGAGAAGAGCTCCAACTTCTTAATCATAGCCTCAATGCTGTCCCGTACATTGAATATTGTTGTAATCTGTCCCTGTAATTCTAGATTCGAATAATTCAGGCGGAAAGAAACATCACCCAGTTAGGCCAGTCGTGTGAGAAACTCGTCATAATGCAAGCGGTCAGACAAGTGAAAATTATGGTCAGTAAAGAAAACTTTCAGCTCGTCTCCCAATTAAAAAATTGTGTCAATACTTTGCCCCAGATATGGACCGTTAGTGGAATTCCCGCGAGAGAGTAACGGTTCATGTTATGCCAGATGCCAGATGTTAATTATTTGACGAGGCTACCTGTATTTGAAATTGTGTTGTTATTTCGCTGAACACTAGATTGTTCAATTTTATTTTTGGCAGTGAAACGAAGCTACTCAGGCGAGAGAAAACTGTTTGAAAATGTGAGAAAAAAAATGTGAATCACGTTTTTATTTGGCGTACAAAACATTAGGAAATGTAGCCGGTTACATTCTTTCTATGATAAACATTGATAACAAACATGCATCGTTTTTGCAAAAAATACTTGCTCTTTCATTGTCAGCTCATTTACTTGTGTGGCTACCAGCCAAATAGCATTGCACATCTGTTGTCATCTGATGAAATTAAGCTATTTTCTGCTGAATGTGTTGCACTGATATATTTTCTGCTGAATGTGTTGCACTAATGTATTTTCTGCTGAATGTGTTGCACTGATGTATTTTCTGCTGAATGTGTTGCACTAATGTATTTTCTGAAAATAAAAATTATACTTGCATGTCCCTGATCAGTCTATTGAAGCAAAAAACCCTGTTGACCTTCAATATGAAACACGACCCCTGTCAATACACAGCTGGACTCCCCTGCTCACGCTTTCATCCGTTGTTTCCATTTACAAACAAACACTCGACTGGCTCAGCTTCATCATGCAAAATAATGTGACAGGTTAAATGAAGGCCGTGATCCATTTTATCTCCTAACATACTGCACAAGTTAACTGCAGGTACAGTATATACTTAAAAAGTAGCAACAAATGTATTAAAAAACTTCAAAGGAATAGATTCAACGGTATTGAAAAACTATCCAGTGGCTATTTCCAAATACCCCGGTATACCACCCAAGCCTAGTGTTTTAATTATTTTACCTTTATTTAACTAGGCAAGTCAGTTAAGAACAAATTATTATTTTCAATGACGGCCTAGGAACAGTGGGTTAACTGCCTGTTCAGGACACATCTACTCATTCAAGGGTTTTTCTTTATTTGTACTATTTTCTACATTGTAGAATAATAGTGAAGACATCAAAACTATGAAAGAACACTTGTGGTAACAAAAAAGTGTTAAACAATTTTCTTTTTTTTTTAAATTATATTTGAGATTCTTCGAAGTAACCACCCTTTGCCTTGATGACACTTTTAGCCATACATAATGGCACTAATATGAAGTTTATGCATTAGGCATATCACTTCTTCACCATAACTTAACAAGTTTCATCTAAACACAGCATGGCCTGGAATATCTCAGTGTAAACTTACTTACTTACTTACTCTAAGTTAATGTCTGAAGTTTTTCAAGATGCTGTGGCAAAGTCGTAGTCATATACAGTACCAGTCAAAAGTTTGGACACACCTACTCATTCAAGGGGTTTACACACCTCCAGGCTGTGTAAAGGCTATTTGACTAAGAAGGAGAGTGATGGAGTGCTGCATCAGATGACCTGGCCTCCACAATCACCTGACTTCAACCCAATTGAGATGGTTTGGGTTGAGTTGGAAAAGCCAACCAACAAGTGCTCAGGAAAAGCCACCAATGAGTGCTCAGCATATGTGGGAACTCCTTCAAGACTGTTTGAAAAGCATTCCAGGTGAAGCTGGTTGAGAGAATCCCAAGAGTGTGCAAAGCTGTCGTCAAGAAAAACTGTGGCTACTTTGAATAATCTAAAATCTAAAATATATTTTGATATTTTTAACACTTTTTTTGGCTACTACATGATTCCATATGTGTTATTTCATAGTTTTGATGTTTTCACTATCATTTTACAATGTAGAAAATAGTCAAAATAAAGTATAACCCTTGAATGAGTCCAAACCTTTGACTGGTACCGTTTGTGCACAAATGTGTATCTGACATGTTGAGAAATGAGGTAAAGAAATGAGATGTGTTTAGTTGCCGCTGAGAGTGACACTGCTATTTGTCTCACTTAGGGAAATACCCAGTCTCACTTCTCTGATCAGTGTTGGACATAGAGAGGGAGAGAGAGAGGGAGAGGGAGAGAGGAGAAGATGAGAAAAGGCTGTCTGAGTTAGAGGGGATGGTCGAAGATGTGGAGGGAAGAGTTACACAATTTAACTTTAATACTGCGGAGACGGAGGAGCCACCTCTCTGTTGACTAAAATTTCTACAGAATACAACAGAATAAATTAGATTCAAAACTCACCTGTATGTTTTCCACAGAAGATGATGTATACATTGTGTGTAAGAATGAATCAGATGTGAATATGTCGATAGTGAAGTCATCAAGCCAACAATGATAGCAGCCTCTATCAACTATAACAACAACCTCGTCTGTATCTTTCTATATCTATGTCCTCTTCCCCAGCTACAGGGCTGCCAGGCCTGGTTGACTCCCTGATAAATCTGTGTTATCAGCTGAGTACTGTGGTATTTTGCTTTGCTTTTACACTGAACTGTTTTTTTTCTGAGATGCCGAGTGCCTCTGAAAGCAAAGCTGAGTAAACCAATTACTAACAGTATAGCAGCAACAGAGAATAGAGCGAGATTTATGTTTTCATGCCTTCTCAAGAGTCTTATTCATCCTATAAATACTGAGTGATGTTTCTTCGACTTTCTTCAACTAACCTCACCAAGGCTACACTCATTAGAATGGCTCAATACCATCAACCACCAGCCCCGCCCTTCCTCCCTCCCATCACCCACCAGCCCCTCCCTCCCTCCCATCACCCACCAGCCCCCTCCCTCCCATCACCCACCAGCCCCTCCCTCACTCCCATCAACCACCAGCCCCCTCCCTCCCATCACCCACCAGCCCCTCCCTCCCTCCAATCACCCACCAGCTCCCTCCCTCCTATCACCCACCCACCAGCTCCCTCCCTCCTATCACCTACCAGCTCCCTCTCTCCCATCACCCACCCACCAGCTCCCTTACAGGCTTACCTTGGTCCCTGACCCATTTCACCAGCAAGAAAGCCTCTCTTGCTGTATTCCCGATGTCCCTCTTCATTACCTCACATGGTTTCTCTGCATGGATTAATTATTCCTCTTTGAGCCGTGACAAAGATACAATTGCTATTGTTATAGGCTAGCTGCTGTGCTGGTTAGAAATTCTGCTGTTGGTGGCAAGGCTAATGATTAGAATCCCTGTAGTGACCTGCTATACTATTT
The DNA here is from genome assembly GCF_045791955.1 of Oncorhynchus clarkii lewisi. Classification (NCBI taxonomy): domain Eukaryota; kingdom Metazoa; phylum Chordata; class Actinopteri; order Salmoniformes; family Salmonidae; genus Oncorhynchus; species Oncorhynchus clarkii. Next base: position 40,316,226 of record NC_092168.1, on the reverse strand, counting down.
GTCTTCTTCTGGGTTCTGTATCTGTTATGAGGAAGTGTCTTAAGTTGTGGCAGCATGCATTCCTGGTTCAATGCCGCTCATGGTCTGTCTGTCTGCTAATGTGGGTGCTGTGCTTGCAGACTATCGTCCTGGCGTACATCCCAAATGGCACCCTATTCCCAATACAGGTTACTGAAG
>NC_092168.1:40288549-40311049 GCF_045791955.1 Oncorhynchus clarkii lewisi | reverse complement strand
AAAGAAATAGGTCCTCCTGTATGCTTCATTTAGAGTTATTTATGTAACTTTAGTTGTGATACAAACATTGGGCTATATGTTTTGATTTTTAATACATACTAAGGCTGCATGATGCGACTCTAATGATGCTTTGAAAAAAGTTGCATGAAAGGCATGAGCTCTGGAGACACTTCATCAGTCTCTCATTCACAATTTTACAAGCACTTGATAATGCCTCAAATTTCCTAGCGGCAGTTCCTTTGTATGGCCGTAATGCACCCTAATAAAATCCATGCCTTTTGCTGGCAGTGGCCGTTGTTGTCACGACTGTTGAAGGAAGTGGACCACGGTGCAGCGTTGTAAGCGTACATTTTCTTTTATTATAGAAAATGACGCCAACAAAACAACAAACGAGAAAACAACCGTGAAGCTACAGGCTATGTGCCATAAACAAAAGTCAACTTCCCACAAAGACAGGTGGGAAAAGGGCTACCTAAGTATGGTTCTCAATCAGAGACAATGATAGACATCTGTCCCTGATTGAGAACCCTACCCTGCCAAAACATAGAAATACAAATAATAGAAAATAGAATACCCACCCCAAATCACACCCTGACCAAACCAAATAGAGACATAAAAAGGATCTCTAAGGTCAGGGCGTGACAGTTGTGCCCTTGGGCTGAATATTATAATGATAATTCCCTTCTCCCGGCTGCTCGCTCCGAAGCACTTCTCACTCACATGGCTCTCCGTCACGTGATTGGATCTTTCTCACAGGCTACAAGTGAAGACAGACACATTGGGGACGCAACTGCCCGCGTCCTCATCCAATTCCGAGGCGCATATTGAAGATATTGGAATAATTGTCCGCATTTACTTTTCGTCAGCCAACAAGATGGGTAAGCCTAACAAACAGCAAAAGCACTAGCCTATGTCAATCTACTATCCCCATAGTACAAAAGATGACCTATTCTATACTGTGCGAGAAAAAAATATTCCAAACATAGTCTGGGACAGTTGTTGGATCTGATAGATCCAATATTAATACAACCACTAGCCTCAAACTTTTTAAAGTAATGAGGCTGAGGCAATAGATCAGAACGTTTAGCCTAAAATGTTGACAAACTGTTCAGCTATTTCTTCACATTAGAAGCGCAGCAATACGCACACGGCAGTAAGCTATAAGCACAAATGTTCTAGTAGCAGGAAAACACCATTCTCAAAAGTGACCGCAAATGTGATTATGCATGTCATCTTTTATTATAAAGGTGCATTTTTATGGTGAAAATGATCTTCCCCAAACTTGAAACTTACCCTCTGCACATGTATGCCAGTTAGGCTCTACACCCGTTATAAAGCAGATTAATGTGCTTAATTTTAAGAAGATTTTTAAAATATATAGGCCTATGGGCTAGGCTACACGAGGTGTGTGACTATTGTTTGAAAAAGTCACAAAAAATTGCATGCGCTGTTTCTTGCCTTAAGCTGGGCATCATTCACAAGTGATAATATATAATTCACAAGTCATAGTGTGAAATTAGTTCAAAAGAATATATGTGTGAAATTATTGTTTTATTTAGAATGTATCGTTATCATGCACATGTCTAAAAACAGGGAAGGGGGGAAAAAATCATGGTATCTATGCACTTAAATAGCAAATGGAGGACGCTATTCCCATGGTTAATTTTCATGCCAGCCATGTTGGTTATAATCCTGTTGAAAAGATAAGCAATGTGCTTCATATTAGGAAGGTTGAGACAAATAAATACAGTAGGCCCAGCCTATAGAAAGCTGATGGGAGCCTCCTCTTTTTAATAGAGGCCATCACTCTGTTTTCTCATGCAATTGCATAGCCTATAGAAATGTTGCGCAACAGGAGCTCATGGGCTCTCATGAAGTGTTTGATTAGATTTTCGATGACATTTGCATTGATGTCAGAGTGATTAGAGGGACAATAGAGTGCCGAGTACCAGGTTACCAGGTTGTTAGCAAGTTTGGTAGGCTACTAATGACCATCAGCAGCATCAGAGCTTGGAGAAGCCTAATTAGCGTGACTAAACGGTCACATGGAATTTGACTGCCGTCATGACTCATGACCGCCGGTGTGGCGGTAATACGATCACCATAACAGCCCTACTTGTACATGACTATATTGAGCTGTTATTACCTGTATTTTTTGTCCAGGCCGCCTGGTAGAATCTATTCTAAATTACTCAAATGTTAAACATATGTACAGTATATCTTCAACAGAGTTATAGGATACAGTATATCTACCACAGTGTTACAGGATACAGTATATCTTCCACAGTGTTACAGGATACAGTATACCATCCACAGTGTTACAGGATACAGTATATCTACCACAGTGTTAGTGGGGTTCATCCTAGTTCATATCTTGATCCTGGTTCGACAGCATCTCACTGTTACTTCCTAAGCACTGCAGGTTCTACAATGATAAAGGACACCGACACCCGTCTACCATCCATCTTATGTATGCCCACTGTAGGGGGATGGGAGTACAGGAATGGAGGGGGGAAGGGATGGATGGATGAAGACATTCTCATTCTCAGTCAAAACCAGAGAGAAATGGGGAAGTAATGGCGAAGGAAGAAAACGACATCTTTCTCCGGCTCCAAAGAGGCACTAAACTGTGAAGCTGCTGCTGGAACCGTTGCCAGGAACCCAGAGAACTGACACCTTTCACTTTTGTTTAATGCGAACAGATCTCCCCTTCCTCTCTATGCCTGATTAAACCTGTGTTAAAATAGCACTCACAAACAGCTCTTGGTCCCTGGAGAACCAGTACAGCAATTCAAGTGTACCACAGAGAGGTGAAGCTAACAAAAACTGCAAGGCAATTTGTAAACTTTAAAATGTATTTTAGTTCATATTTTTTCTTCCATTTTTACTGGATGATGACAAGGGAATCAACCCTCAGTAAACCCATGTAACGCACAAATTATAATTTATACACTTTATACAATTTATGCATATATCACACTAAATAATCCTAAATTTACCACATAAAATCTACACTATTAGAAAAAACTTGCTAAGTAGAACCAGGGTTCTTCGGTTTTTCCCCATAGGGAACCTTTTTGGTGCTGGATAGAACCCTTTGTAGTGTGTACGGTTCTTCAAAAAACTCCCTCCCGCCCCAAAGAACTCCCTCCCTCCCACCCTCTATGAAGAACTCTGTATGAACGGTTCTACCAAAGAACCATTTTATCATCTATAGGTTCTTCCTAGAACCCTCTATGAACGGTTCCACCAGCATTATTATCCTTTAAATGTCATTATTTATGACAATACATGAAATACATGACATATCATAAGGCCTTATTTTGAGGGCCTCGTTATAGCCTAACACAGTGTTGTTAGGAATTTCCTGGTTTATAGGCCACATCAGGGCTCATTATCAAGTCACATTATGTTGGCTTGCAAAGTGATGTATAATTCCTGTTGGAATCCATTCAGAGTTAGGATATCCAACAGGTTGAATTGTTAATCACCTGCAACCTATATTCAGAATGACTGCCAGGGTAGGGAAGAATGGATACTGAGACTACCTCAATCATTTGTACTGGAACAAACATCTCAGTAACGGGTGCAACACATCTAATTATTAACAGATTGGATTAGTTTAGAAAACAATGTTTTTTTATCTTTGTGTATCATAAAATGTATCAACCAAGCAACGTACTGTACATACGAAAACACTGATATTACAGAAAATCAAACCATTCTGAAAATCTCCCTGCAACAGAGCACGCTGGGAAATATTATATATTGTTCTATGTAGAACCCTTCTTGCCTTCCAAAGAATCATCAAAGAACCCTTTCTTCCAAAAATGGTTCTTAGGATGTTAAAGGTTCTTTGTAGAATCCTTTGCCTTACAAAGAACTCTTGTCTTCCAAAAGGGGTTCTTCTGATGAAAACAGTTGTTGGTAGAATCCTATCCCCCCACAAAGAACCCTTTTTCTAAGAGTGTAATGGTATGGTAATGGAATGGTATGGTAATGGTATGGTATGGTAATAGTATGGTATGGTAATGGTATGGTATGGTAATGGTATGGTATGGTAATAGTATGGTATGGTAATGGTATGGTAATGGTATGGTATGCATTATGCGGTAATATGTTTTGGTTTCTGTCTGTCCACAGAGCGTGTGTGGTCCTTGGGGTGGTCTTCATCTTGTCCTCCCTGTGCATTCTGGGAAAAGCCATCCATGACCTGGCCACCAAGCTGCTTCCTGAAGTGGTGAGAGACGCACACACGCGGACATGCACGCACACACACACACACACAAATAGACACAAATGCTCACAAATGCTCACAGCAGCAAACACCAACACAGAAAACCCTGTCGTGAGACATCAGTGTGGGGAATCAGTTATTTTAGAATCTTTCCTCAAAGTCGTCGCCATGTTTTATATACCAGGAGATGTCTTTTTATAGCCCCCTTTTTCTACCTTGTGATGTCAAAGAAGTCTTCCTCTGCCCCTCTCTGATTCACCTACCCATGTGGTGAAGTGCAAGGCCTGCTGAGGTTAAGGCAAGGCAAAGGAAGCAGAGAAAGGAGTGGCTAGGTTAATCCTGGAATAGTCTCATCTCACTGCTGCCAGGAAATGCAACCTGTTCTACACTTCTGTAGATTGATGCTGCGGTAGAGATTTAAAAAGGTTGCCTCATCAAACCAACAACGTTTTCGTTCTAGATAGATAGCTATATAAGGTATGCAATGGCAGTTATCAGCCCTCATGGCCCTTACAATTTATTCCATTATATATAATTAAGTGCACAATCTTCACATATCCAATGTGATAGTATAATTGTAGGATATTGGTTTGAAGGTGTAAATGTTTCAATGAATGCAAATGAACCTCAACCCTCACATTTTCTCTCACTTTCGCGTTCTCTCTCTCACTGCCTCTACTCTCTCTCTCTCTCGCTTTTGTGCTCTATCTCTCTCTCGCTTTTGTGCTCTATCTCTCTCTCTCTCGCTTTCGCTCTCTCTCTCACGCTCACTCTCCCTTTCGTTCTCTCTATTTGCTGTCTCGGTTGGTAAATGATGGTAAATGAGTGATTTCTCTCTGATTTGGAGCCAACACCAGTAATCAGTGAAGCTGTAAAGTCTTTTAAGTCTGCTTCATGGCAACGGAGCGCCAACAGCTGTTGTGCGATGTAACCACTGGTCTGAAAACGACCAATTAGCTGCTCATTACCACGACAATCAGGAAGTAAAGTAGCTGATCCACAGCCCAGCCCAGAGTACAGGTCTTCACGGGTCCAAAAAGTTGGACCCAATATGTGTAAATATATTTAGAGACCCGTTCCAAACGGAGGGAGAGAGGTGCCACTCTAACAGGCAGGGAGGGGCTGTACTGTTATCGAGTGACATGGGGAGCAGTACACTAATAGCTGCCATAGCTATGTTTTATATCATCCAATATGAAGACGTTGTACCTGTCCTGACTGCATCAAACCGGGAGAAGCTAGTTAAGCTAGCTATATAGCTGAGGCTGCATGCACTTTCTCATCCTACAGTTACGAACAACATATGACAATCATGTCAGATCTGACCTAGACCTGTGACAATATTTAGAATTCTGTATCCGGGCCTGCTCGGGTCCCGGGTTCCAGGTTCCAGATCAGGTCTCGGGTTGTTCGGGTACAGATGGATCCATGAAGACCTCTAGCCCAGTCCAACCTTGCATTGCGTTGTCAGGATAGAGATGGAGAGAGGAAACGGGAGAGAGAGAGTGGGACTGAGAGGAAAGGGGGGTTAGAGGAAGTGAGAGAAAGAGAGAGAGAGAGAGAGAGAGAGAGAGAGAGAGAGGAGAGAGAGAGGAGAGAGAGAGAGAGAGAGACAGAGAGAGAGAGACAGAGAGGAAAGGGGGGTTAGAGGAAGTGAGAGAAAGAGAGAGAGAGAGAGAGAGAGAGAGAGAGAGAGAGAGAGAATCAAAGTTAAGAAAGGAGAGGATTGATAGATTAAGATAGAAATTAGTTCTCTCTCCCCCTTCAGTCCTCCCCCTCTCTCTCTTTATCTTTCTTTCTTTCTCTCTCTCTTTATCTTTCTCTCTATATCTCTCTTTCTTTCTTTCTCTCTCTCTCTCTCTCTCTCTCTCTCCCTCTCTCCTCTCTCCTCTCTCTCCTCTCTCTCTCTCTCTCTCTCTCTCTCTCTCTCTCTCTCTCTCTCTCTCTCTCTCTCTCTCTCTCTCTCTCCCCTCTCTCTCTCCTCTCTCTCTCTCTCTCTCTCTCTAGAACATGTCAGATGCTGCACTCTGCTCTTTTTTTGTCTGTTCAGCCTCTTAGAAGTTAATAAGTCCCAATAATCCTCTCTGCTCCAGTTTAGGTAGCTGCTGGTTGGCTGGTTGGTTGGTTCAGTAGCCTGTGTGGTCAGGGCTTTGTTTGAGACAGAGTTTTACAGTATTAAAGGCAGAAGTTTAGATACACTTACATTGGAGTCATTAAAACTCATTTTATCAACCACTCCACAAATTTCTTGTTAACAAACTATAGTTTTGGCAAGTCGGTCAGGACATCTACTTCATGCATGACACAAGTCATTTTTCCAACAATTGTTTACAGACAGATTATTTCACTTATAGTTCACTGAATCACAATTCTAGTGGGTCAGAAGTTTACATACACTAAGTTGACTGTGCCTTTAAACAGCTTAGAAAATTCCAGAAAATTATGTGATGGCTTTAGAAGCTTCTGATAGGCTAATTGACATCATTTGAGTCAATTGGAGGTGTACCTGTGGATGTATTTCAAGGCCTACCTTCAAACTCAGTGCCTCTTTGCTTGACATCATGGGAAAATCTAAAGAAATCAGCCAAGACCTCAGAAAATAAATTGTAGACCTCCACAAGTCTGGATCATCATTGGGAGCAATTTCCAAACGCCTGAAGGTACCACGTTCATCTGTGCAAGTATAAACACCATGGGACAACACAGCCATCATACCAGGAAGGAGACGCATTCTGTCTCCTAGAGATGAACGTACTTTGGTGCGAAAAGTGCAAATCAATCCCAGAACAACAGCAAAGGACCTTGTGAAGATGCTGGAGGAAACAGGTACAAGAGTATCTATATCCACAGTAAAACAAGTCCTATATCGACATAACCTGAAAGGCTGCTCAGCAAGGATGAAGCCACTGCTCCAAAACCGCCATAAAAAAAGCCTGACTACGGTTTGCAACTGCACATGGGGACAAAGATCGTACTTTTTGGAGAAATGTCCTCTTGTCTGATGAAACAAAAATAGAACTGTTTGACCATAATGACCATCATTATGTTTGTTGGAAAAAGGGGGAGGCTTGCAAGCCGAAGAACACCATCCCAACCGTGGCAGCATCATGTTGTGGGGATAATTTTCTGCAGGAGGGACTGGTGCACTTCACAAAATAGATAGCTTCATGAGGAGGCAAAATTATGTGGATATATTGAAGCAACATCTCAAGACATCAGCTTGGTCGCAAATGGGTCTTCCAAATGGACAATGACCCCAAGCATACTTCCAAAGTTGTGACAAAATGGCTTAAGGACAACAAAGTCAAGGTATTGGAGTGGCCATCACAAAGCCCTGACCTCAATCCCATAGAAAATGTGTGGGCAGAACTGAAAAAGCGTGTCCGAGCAAGGAGGCCTACAAACCTGACTCAGTTACAGGAATGGGACAAAATTCACCCAACTTATTGTGGGAAGCTTGTGGAAGGCTACCCAAAACATTTTACCCAAGATAAACAATATAAAGGCAATGCTACCAAATACTAATTGAATGTATGTAAACTTCTGACCCTCTGGGAATGTGATGAAAGAAATAAAATCTGGAAAGAAATTATATTATTCTGACATTTCACATTCTTAAAATAAAGTGGTGATCCTAACTGACCTAAAGACAGGGCATTTTTACTAGGATTAAATGTCAGGAATAGGGAAAAACTGAGTTTAAATGTATTTGGCTCAGGTGTGTGCAAACTTCCGACTTCAACTGTACACGCACTGTAATTTAAATCTAAAATCCTTAGTTGCTACATCCATTTATGCAATACCATGATATACCCATTGATCAGTGAAGAATATAACTGATAAATGCCTCATGAGGTTAGTTCTACTGTCGTACCCCATCAGAGCATAAAATGTTAGCTTCTTTTACGCCAATGTTTTTAAACAACGTAAATGTAAACAAACACTATATAGCCTCAAAACTTGGATAAAACTATTATTTTGATATCATGGATTGTCAGTCCTTGCATCCATAGCTCTGTCTATGAATTTGAGAGTGGTTACTGTACATTTCTCCATGCTCATCCCTCAGCTTTTTACCAAATCAGAGATGTTTGGAATTGCAGGGAATTAGCTTGAAAACTGCAACATTTGCTCTCCGATGACGAGGTGGGCCTTTAGAATGTTCCTTCCCAGGGCCGAAGACATGCACTGCCAAAGTCAGAGTAAAACTCCTTGTATGCTATTTCTATCTCACTCAGGTTGTGAGGGGTTCCCTGAAGAATTTGCTATCACAAAAGGGGTCCCCGGCCCAAAAAGTTTGAGAACCCCTGCTGTATAATGAAGCAATAAGGCCAGAGGTGGTGTGGTATATTGCCAATTTTTGGGGGGTCATGCCCACATTCAGGGCTCAAACCACCCAGTTTATAATACATTTTAGACTCTATAGTGATTGAACAGATCAGGCTCCATCGGGCCTGTCTTCACATACTCACACACATTCTCACAATCTCCCTCCAACTCTCTGTGGCCTGGCTCTGTCTATTTCACGTCATCCCTCTTCATCCTTCTCCCATTTGTCTCTGCTTCTCTGACTCTTAGTAGTGATGACTGTGAGGGAAGCGAGTTTAAAAAGAGTCGATACAATCTTTCGCCTGACAGATTTTTACTGCAGTGTCCAAATGTAACTCACCTTCCCGCAGCAATCTTTCTCTAACTCTAGTGTCATTTATACCAAACACAATCTGATCTCGAAGCGTTGAGGGTTAGGTCTACAAAATTACACGTCTGTGCTTTTCATTTCAAATCTGTAACCAAGATGTCAAACTTTTCACCTTGATGTTGTACACAACAGCGAAACACGGCAAGGTAGCCTAGTGGTTAGAGCGTTGGACTAGTAACCGGAAGGTTGCAAGTTCAAACCCCCGAGCTGACAAGGTACAAATCTGTAACCAAGATGTCAAACTTTTCACCTTGATGTTGTACACGACAGCAAAACATGGCAAGGTAGCCTAGTGGTTAGAGCGTTGGACTAGTAACCGGAAGGTTGCAAGTTCAAACCCCCGAGCTGACAAGGTACAAATCTGTAACCAAGATGTCAAACTTTTCACCTTGATGCTGTACACGACAGCGAAACACACAACGCTCTTAATATGTGTCGTTCTTCTTGGGTGAACAATATGCATCAAAATGATCCAGTCCCTCCATAAACTCATCTTAATCCTCGTCATTTGCAAACGTGAAGGTATTGAATATATTGATCCCTGTGGTCCCGCTATAGAAGAGAGCAACGTGAAGGTATTGAATATAGTGGTCCCGCTATAGAAGAGAGCAACGTTCACCCCTGGTACCATGTATTACTTTGTGGGTTACATCGAGCAAAGACGACCATCACCATCAATCATAGTTAACGAGTTTTTAACGTTATTCCGCCATTGACACACATAAACCACAGATGATGTAAAAGAGTGTCGTAAACCATCACTCAGAACCACATTGATGCAGGTCCAAAGACTCATTTGGCTCATTTGGCTCTCCTTCTAAACAGTCTCAGTAGGCTCATCTATAGTTAACCTGCCTGGGCCTGTGGCCAGATCAAATCTACCCCAGGGGTCCATTGTGCTGCACCCACACACACACACACACACACACACACACACACACACACACACACACACACACACACACACACACACACACACACACACACACACACACACACACACACACACACACACACACACCTGGCCCTGAGGTTGAGAGGCGAATCATCAGCCTGACCAGATTAACTGGTCCGGGTGCTAGTAAGAGACAGTGTATAGTGGATAGAGGTCAGATCTAGTAAGAGACAGTGGATAGAGGTCAGGTCTAGTAAGAGACAGAGTATAGTGGATAGAGGTCAGGTCTAGTAAGAGACAGAGTATAGTGGATAGAGGTCAGGTCTAGTAAGAGACAGAGTATAGTGGATAGAGGTCAGGAGACAGTGTATAGTGGATAGAGGCCAGGAGACAGTGTATAGTGGATAGAGGTCAGGTCTAGTAAGAGACAGTGGATAGAGGTCAGGTCTAGTAAGAGACAGAGTATAGTGGATAGAGGTCAGGTCTAGTAAGAGACAGAGTATAGTGGATAGAGGTCAGGTCTAGTAGGAGACAGACTATAGTGGATAGAGGTCAGATCTAGTAAGAGACAGAGTATAGTGGATAGAGGTCAGGTCTAGTAAGAGACAGAGTATAGTGGATAGAGGTCAGATCTAGTAAGAGACAGTGTATAGTGAATAGAGGTCAGGTTTAGTAAGATGGTGGTGGTGGCTCTGTGTGTATGTGTGGATTACCTGGATGTGATTCCTCTCACGTCCACCCTCCCTCTCCCTCAGTGACCAGTGAGTCTGGAACCTGATTAAAAATGGAGGAGTTAGATTGGTTTCCCAGCTGCTGTGTGGAAGTGGCCCTTTAATTTGAGCCAGGGATAAATGACAGAAATGGAAAACACCTTGTGTCTCTCTCTCTCACAACCGACTCACAGACAGAAGGTGTTTGAGTCTGAACATACAGAGGGAAGGGAGGATATCTCCATATTAGATAGAGGAACAACCAGTAATGTTGTTCAGTATTGATTCCAGACCACAGTTTGACGCGGTAAAGGCTTCTGACGTGGGGAATAAGAGGGAACACTCAAAATGTACTGGGGTGCTTTGGGGAGGGTTGTGTGATTTTGTTATTCAATGTGTTTGTATGGGCTAATAGCAGTAAGGCCAAATAAAATGTTTCAGCAAATAATTGTGTAAATATATTTTTTTGATACTTCAAGAGGTCTTAAAATTTCAAATCAAATAGCAAAATTATCCTTGGTATGACATTAATACATTTCCATATAGCTTAGTAGTAACCCCCTTCCCCGGCTAAGATGGGGCTTAGACTGTTTAGTGGCTAAAATAAGGGGTTAAATACATGTAAATAAAAAATAACTAATGTTTCCTGATCTTTTTTACATTTCCCAGATACAGTACAGACAACTCTCAACTTAATTTTAATTTTTAACTGTTGATCCATTTAGAATCTGTTATTCAATATGCTGTCTTAGACAGGTCTCAGGTATGTGTTAAATGTTGCCTGTAAAACAGGCCTACCTGGTAGAATGATATATCATCATGGCAGGGTATGCAAAACATTTATATCCGGGAACCTTAATATCTGAAGTGAGCAGTACTACCTTCATATGAGTAATACAAATGCAGTTTTTTTGAGTAAGGTATACGTAAATGTAACGCCCCCACTAAGCCACGCCTCCAATAACTTCCCAGTGTGCCTTGCCTTTTCGATTGAATTGTCGATTTACCACCAATGACTGTATTTGTTAGTGACAGAAATGTTCATTTTCAGTCCTGTGGCCTTCACCAAGTGAGTTCCTAGGTGAATATTATCCTTATAACTGAACCATTATATATATCATAAGGCCTTATACAGTGGCCTGAAACTCCTAGTTTACAGGCCACATCAGGCCTGCAAGTAGGGTAGCAAAATTCCACAAACTTTCACAAACATTTTTCCAGTAATTTTCCAACCAGGATTTATGGAAAAACCTAGGAAATGTCCCTGAATTTTGTAAATTTTGTAAAAATTTAACTGTAAATCACATTATGCTGGCTTGCATAGTGATGTGTAATTCCTGTTGGAATCTAGCCAGCTTTAGGCTATCCAACAGTTGAAATGTGTATTCACCCGCAACCTGCATTCATAATGACTGCCGGGGTTAAGAACAGGGGGAGGAAACTACCGTAGCCATGTAAACCGTTTCAGTAATGGGTGCAAAAATGTAGTTTATAAAACAATTATTTTTGTGTAGCAAAACATTTAATCAATGAATCACTCAATGTACATGCAAAACACAGATATTAGAAACATGTCCAAAAAAATCTACCTGCAGAAGAGCATGCTGGGAAAAAAGTTCTGGGAAATGCTGGGAAAAAAGTTCAAAAAAAAGATCTTTAAAAAATGTAGTTGGTGTGACTTCCCATTCGTTTTGAGTCAGTACCACATAAACATTTGAAGTAATAATGACTTTTCATTGAGTTTGAGTACAATTACTAGAAGTATTTGAGTTAAAAATGCCTTGGAGTTTACAGTGGATATACAACATATTGTATCAACACAACAATCTGTTTGTCACCTTTTGTTTTACTAAGGGCTCTATTCAATCCGGATCGCGGAAGTTCAGCATTACAGCGTGATTGGAATTTAAATGCAATGTTCTCGTGTTAGCGGAGACTGCCTTCTCGGTAAATGGTCATATTTCGTCTCAATCGGAAATTACTTTTACATTTCTGTTCTATCACTTCAGCGACACAGATTGCATAGAGCTCTAATACTGGATAGGAGGCATCATGTGTTTGTGAAGCAGTGTTTTATCACAGTGACACCATACCAAACATAATGACCTTGTGGAGAGGAGAGGCACATACTGCAAGCCTGGCTGTGCCATATTAATATGAATGACAAGAGCACTCCGTACCTAACTACTCATCTCACTGTAGATGTTCTACTTTTTATCCCTTCTGTTCCCTCCCTCTCCCCTCCACTCTATTTCTCTCTATCTCTCTCTCTCTCTCTCTCTCTCTCTCTCTCTCTCTCCTCTCCTCTCCTCTCTCTCTCCTCTCTCTCTCTCTCCTCTCCTCTCCTCTCCTCTCCTCTCCTCTCCTCTCCTCTCCTCTCCTCTCCTCTCCTCTCCTCTCCTCTCCTCTCTCTCTCTCTCTCTCTCTCTCTCCTCTCCTCTCCTCTCCTCTCCTCTCCTCTCCTCTCCTCTCCTCTCCTCTCCTCTCCTCTCCTCTCCTCTCCTCTCCTCTCCTCTCCTCTCTCTCTCTCTCCTCTCCTCTCCTCTCCTCTCCTCTCCTCTCCTCTCCTCTCCTCTCCTCTCCTCTCCTCTCCTCTCCTCTCTCTCTCTCTCTCTCTCTCTCTCCTCTCCTCTCCTCTCCTCTCCTCTCCTCTCCTCTCCTCTCCTCTCTCTCTGTCTCTCTCTCTCTCTCTCTCTCTCTCTCTCTCTCTCTCTGCATGCTGGGAGTGATTGGTGCATGCTGGGAATTGTTTGAGTGAAGGAGTGCGTGTGTTGTGGAGAGTTAGATATTCACAACTTTCTTTCGGTTTGTTATTTCTTGGTGGCATTTTCTTGGTTTTCTTCTGTGCATGATTAAGGTTATTATTTTTACTTTTTTTGTTGTGGTAGAATTAAGTTTTTTGTTTTTCGTATCGAAATTACCCTGATTTTGGCGGGGATGGCAGCCCGAATGGGGATGCCGTCCCTGTCACTTCGGCACGGCTTTAGGTGTGTTACTGAAGCTACTGTCACGGTGGAGGAGTTTCTGGTCAACGTAGGAGAGAAGGTAGGCTATGAGAATATTGCTTATGCATCCCGGATGAATAAAGCTGTGGTGGTATTTCTTAAAGAAGAATGTCTGGTTGATCGGATGGTTGAGCATGGTGTAATTCTTAAAGGAATGTTTTTTCAAGTTACGCCGCTTTTTTCTCCGTCAACAAGGGTAACGATTTCAAATGTACCACCGTTTATTCCAAATGAGCTGTTGGAGCGCGAGTTATTGCGCTTTGGGAAGTTCGCCAGTTCAATTAAGGTTGTTCCGTTGGGTTGCAAACACCCGGCGTTGAAACAGGTAATGTCATTTCGGCGACAGGTGTTTATGTTTTTGGACTCACCGGAGCAGACTTTAGAGTTATCGTTTAAAGTCAAGTATGACAATAGATTGTATATGGCTTATGCTAGTACGGGTAGTCAACGGTGTTTTGAGTGTGGGGATGTTGGTCATAAGCGACATGCTTGCCCGAAAAGGGAGAAGGCCGAGGGAGGGGCGCAGGTGGTCATCGTAACGCCTGGGCCCACTGATGTAGGGAGAGGTGGGCCGACAGCGGCAGAGCAGCCACAAGCACCTGGTGCTGAGGAACAAGTTATCCCTGTTGAGGGCACAGGGTTGCAACTTGTATTAGAGGGAAATGTTATGCTACAGAAAAGTATTGTGGTAGAAGGTAAGGATGTGTCTGAAGAGCCAGTTCCTCAGACTGGTGAGCAGGTGCCCAGTATGAGTGCTGGGGTAAAGGAGGGGGTTCATGTGGAGCTAGGCTCCCAGGTAGTGGAGGATATGCCCATTGTGAGTAACGGGGTACAGGAGGGGATTCATGTGGAGCTAGGCTCCCAGGTAGTGGAGGAGATGCCCATTACGAGTAATGAGGTTCAGGAGGGTTTTCATGTGGAGATAGGCTCCCAGGTAGTGGAGGAGATGCCCACTACGAGTGCTGGGGTTCATGTAGAGCTAGGCTCCCAGGTAGTGGAGGAGATGCCCACTACGAGTAATGAGGTACATGAGGGTTTTCATGTGGAGCTAAGCTCCAAGGTAGTAGAGGAGATGCCCACTACGAGTGTTGGGGTTCATGTGGAGCTAGGCTCCCAGTTAGTGGAGAAGATGCCTACTATGAGTAGTGATGTTCAGGTGGGGCTAGTCTCCCAGGTAGTGGAGGAGATGCCTGGTACGAGTGATGAGGTGCAAGTGGGGAGTGTTGAAAGGGATGTGGTAGAGGGGAGTCAGTTGTCTGTGGTCTCAGCTGAGGATCAGGAGAATGATATGGATATCTCTTTAGATATGACAGCTGCTGGTGAGGACTCAGTTTATGATCTAGAGGAGGTAAATGAGTTTCTGGATCAGACTTTTGGGAAATCTGTCAAATTGGCAGATTATTTTGATGTTGATAAGTTTGTGAGGTCAGCTGTGATGTTACAGAAGACGGTGGGGTTAGACCAATTGAGTGAGAAGAAACGGTTTCACTTGAGGAAATTTATTACTGCTGTTGCAGCAGCAAAAGGTGGTGGGAAACGTGTTCAGGTTAAGAGAAGAAAGAAAAATAATGATGATGATCATGCTTCATAGGGTGTCTTTTTTCTCGTTGGTTTCTCTGTGGTTTCTTCTGCTTTTCTTTTCTCTTTTCTATATGGAGGTACTAAGGGTAGGTTCTCTCAATATTAATGGGGGAAGGGACAGGAATAAGAGGGCTTGGGTATTAGAAGTAATAAAACAGAAAAGGCTTAATGTAGTTTTCCTACAGGAGACACATAGTGATGAGGAAAATGAGGTTGACTGGGGTATGTGGTGGGAGGGGCAGCATGTACTCAGTCATGGTACTAATTTCAGTGCTGGGGTGGCAATCTTGTTTTCCTCAGGCTTAGGGGTGACTGTGGTATCTACAACAGAGATTGTCAAGGGTCGGGTTTTATTGGTCAAGGTGGATGTTATGGGGTTTCTGTTTGTTTTTTTGAATGTTTATGCTCCTAATGAGGGTACAGAGCGTATTGCTATATTTGATCAAATAAAGGAAACCTTAAGACAGTGTGACCAAGAGGGGTGTATGGTTTTAGGGGGTGACTGGAACTGTACAGTGGATTTTACTGTTGATCGCACCGCTGAAGAACCTCACCTGCGGTCAGCCACTTGCCTGTCTGGCCTATTAACTGAGTTTGAGCTTTCTGATGTGTGGAGAGTAAGGAATGCAAAAGTTAGGCAGTACACATGGCTAAAAATTAATGAAGGTCGTGTCAGTGCAGCAAGGTTAGACAGGTTGTATGTATCTGATCACTACTGTAGTAGGGTTGGAAAGTGTGCCATTACTCCTGTGGGTTTCTTTGATCATCATATTGTTACTGTTGATATTCACTTGTCCTGTCCACGACGGTCATCGCCTTACTGGTATTTTAATGTTAAATTGTTACATGATGTTATGTTTTGTGACAGGTTTTTGTTGTTTTGGGAAAAATGGAGGGGTATAAAAGGGAATTTTGAGTCCTTGAGACAATGGTGGGAGGTTGGGAAGGCCCAAATACGAGTTTTTTGTCAACAGTATACTGCTTTGTCTCAAACTGAAGTTAAAGAGACTATCAAGGCCCTTGAACAGGATATCAAATCTATTGAATTGAAGCTGCTCACTCAGAACGACCCTGGACTAGTCATGAACCTACAGGACAAGAGACATGAACTGAGGTCGTTTCTGCATGAAAGATTGAAGGGTGCCTTGATTAGGTCTCGTTTCGCTTCCCTCAAGGATATGGATGCTCCTAGCACTTTTTTTTTCAACCTAGGACAGTCGAAATTTCAACGCAAACAGATGGTCTGCCTTCGTCTCCCTGATGGGAAGGTGACCACGAATGATATTGAAATGCGTCAACATGCCGTGGATTTTTACTCATCCCTTTATAAGGCGGAGGATTGTGACTCTTTATGTACTGAACAGTTGTTACACGGTCTTCCTCAATTGGGACCTGAGCAGAGAGTCGCATTGGACGCTGATATTACACTGCAAGAGCTGTCCACAGCAGTTATGCAGCTCTCAACAGGCCGAGCCCCTGGCATCGATGGTTTACCATCTGAGTTTTATAAGCACTTTTGGGGGTCTATTGGGGAGGATTTTTATGAAGTGCTGTGTGAATCTTTTCATGAGGGTTCTCTTCCTGTATCCTGTCAACGTGCGGTGCTTTCACTGTTGCCAAAAAAGGGGGATTTGGCTCTCATAAAAAATTGGAGACCTGTTGCCTTGCTGTGCGCAGAATACAAAATTGTTTCTAAATGTCTCTCAAACAGGTTGAAAGAGTATCTGGGATTGTTGATCCACAAGGACCAGTCCTACTGTGTACCTGATCGCTCTATTGTTGACAACTTGTTTCTGATAAGAGATGTTTTAGACATTTGTAAACTGTCGGATGTAAATGTGGGTTTACTTTCGTTGGATCAGGAGAAGGCTTTTGATCGTGTGGACCACCAGTACTTGTTTAAAACAATGAAAGCCTTTGGGTTTGGGGATGTTTTTCTGTCTTGGGTGAATTTACTGTATGCTGGAGCCTCGTGTATGGTGAAGGTTGGTGGTGGTTTGAGTTGCCCCATCCCTGTCGAAAGGGGCATCAGGCAGGGATGCCCAATTTCAGGGCAGTTATATAGTCTGGCGATTGAACCAATGCTTTGTTTTTTAAGAGCGAAGCTTACTGGTTTCTCTGTGCCAGGTGTAATGAAGGGTCCCACGATAGCACTGTCTGCGTATGCAGATGACGTGATTGTTTTTATCACAGGGGGTGAGGATGTTAAGGTTCTCTCAAACGCTTTAAAGGTGTATGAGGGGGCCTCCTCAGCTAGAGTAAATTGGGGAAAGAGTGAAGCGCTGTGGGCAGGTCAGCTTCAGATGGGGTCCGCTCCACGGTTACCAGGGGGGCTTCAGTGGGGCAGAGATGGAATGAAGACTTTGGGAGTTTTTCTAGGCTCCGATGTCTTTCAGAAAAAGAACTGGGAGGGTGTAGTGGAGAAAGTGTGTGCCAGACTGTCAAGGTGGAAATGGGTGTTGCCCCAGCTGTCCTATAGGGGACGGGTCCTGGTAGCTAATAATCTTGCTGCTTCTACCCTGTGGCACAGACTAATGATTTTACAGCCACCAAAGGGTCTGATACAAGAGCTTCAGAGGACCCTTGTCAATTTCTTCTGGTCTGGACAACACTGGATCAAAGCTGCAGCCCTGTATCTGCCACTGCACGAGGGTGGGCAAGGCCTGGTGGACATTTCCTCTAGGATCATGGCTTTCCGGCTCCAAGCAGCCCAGAGATTGTTGTACAGAGACTGTTCTAGCTGGGTCGAAACAGCCTACATATTGATGAGGAGAGCGGGCTGTTTGGGCTTAGACAAACATATTTTCCTCTTAAAGCTGGAGGGGGGTGATTTGACTGGCCTGACTCCATTTTATGAGTCTGTTATGCAGGCTTGGAGAGTCTTTGTCAAGTCCCGTAAGACCGGCACGCTACCAGGGATGTGGCTTTTTGAAGAGCCTCTTTTTCATAACACTGCCCTCCAGTCCCGTGTTCTGGGTTCAGCTAGCCTACGTTCATGCCTATTAGGCGTGGGGTGTACCAAGCTGGGTCATCTGATGCGGAGCAGGAGCAGATTGGAGGAGCTGAGAGAAAGAGCGGGGATCCGATCATCTCGCCTACTGAGGAAGGTCGTCGATGAGGTCTGCGACTCCTTGCCAGTGCTTCATCTGCAGTATGTGACTGACATTTCCAATTCTGATCGGTGGAAGGAGGGTCTGGATTATGTGTTCCCTGCACTGATTGTTAGTGCTGCGATGGGGGCATTTGAGGAGGACGCGGGGATGCTGCTTTCCTTCGATACCCCGGAGCTGGGGGAGTTCAACGAGGTGGGAAAAAAGGCTATGTACAGAACATGTGTGAAGGTGTCCCATGCCTCTTCCCTGGAAGGGGTAAAATCGACGAGGTGGGCGGATGTGCTTGGTCCAGGTGCTTCTCCAAAAGGCTGTTGGCGATCATTATATAAACTGCCTATTGATAAGAGGACAGCTGACCTCCAATGGAGGATAATACATGGAGCTATAGCCACCAACATGCATCTGGTACACCTGGACCCTACTGTTGGGGAGGGGTGTCCATTCTGTGCTGAAGATGAATCTCTGGCACATCTGTTTTTGCTGTGTCCCAGGTTGGTTGGGATGATTGATCTGATCACTGATTGGTTCTCAACGTTGGGAGAGGTTTTCTCTTCCCAACTGTATATATTTGGGCCAAAGTACAGGTTCAGTCAAAAGGGTGTAGTTGTGTTGCTTAATTTTGTGTTAGGGGCAGCAAAATTAGCGATATGGAAGACCCGAAAGAACAGCATTCGGGGACAGGGGTCTGTGGATGTGGTGGGAGTGCTGGAGGGAATGTTGGCAGCGAGACTAAGGGTTGAGTTTGCCTATTATAAACTTGTCAACAATATTGATCTGTTTTTGAGTATATGGGGTATTCAGAGGCTGTTGTGTTTTGTTACTGTGGAGGAGGAATTGGAGTTGTGTTTTTAATTGATGTGTAACTGTGGTTTTGTATGAGTATTTATTGTGTGGTGGGCCCCCAGACCCAATAAAGAGTATTTAAAACTCAAACTCTCTCTCTCTCTCTCTCTCTCTCTCTCTCCTCTCCTCTCCTCTCCTCTCCTCTCTCTCTGTCTCTCTCTTTCTCTCTCTCCATTTCTCAGGATGACTTCCTCTTCAGTGTGTCTATTGTCAGTGGGATTATGTGTATTATCCTGGCTGTGTTGAAGTTCATGCTGGGGAGAGTGCTGACCAGTAGAGCCCTCATCACTGACGGTAGGCCAGGAAAGACTGACTCATATATACACACACACACACGTACCACACACAGGGACCCGCAAAGGTGCACACACAACCACACACACACACACACACACACACACACACACACACACACACACACACACACACACACACACACACACACACACACACACACACACACACACACACACACACACACACACACACACACACACACACACTGTACCAAGGGCTTGCATAGCATGCCTACTTGAACTGGAGCCAATTAAAGCAGCGATATAAGGCCTTATGCCAGGGAGGTGAGAAAAATGGGAGAAAGTAAAAAAAACAAATGATGGTAATAAATAAGAGCTGAGGTGACTGGTGTACGTGGTCCAGTTGTAGACACTCCTCTCCTACAGGCTCAAAGTAGAGCCTCAGCCCCTTCCTCCATCCCTCTCTCCCTCTCCTCATACACCTGTTCCTTCACTCTCTTTGATGGTCTTTTCTCTCTCTCTCTGTGTCTCTGTCTCTCTCCCTTTTTCCCTCTCCCTCCCCCTTCTCTCTCCCCCCAGGTTTTCACAGCACACAAAGCAACAATCCAATAAGTCTGATGTTGCTGTTCTGTTCTCAGACCCTTTTCACTAATTTCCCACCAGACAGACATGGAGGCAGGCTTTTTAACTCCATGGTGTGATATTAACGTGGTTCCTCTCTGTGGCTGTAGCGTTTAACTCCATGGTGTGTTATTAATGTGGTTCCTCTCTGTGGCTGTAGCGTTTAACTCCATGGTGTGATATTAACGTGGTTCCTCTCTGTGGCTGTAGCGTTTAACTCCATGGTGTGATATTAATGTGGTTCCTCTCTGTGGCTGTAGCGTTTAACTCCATGGTGTGTTATTAATGTGGTTCCTCTCTGTGGCTGTAGCGTTTAACTCCATGGTGTGTTATTAATGTGGTTCCTCTCTGTGGCTGTAGTGTTTAACTCCATGGTGTGATATTAATGTGGTTCCTCTCTGTGGCTGTAGTGTTTAACTCCATGGTGTGTTATTAATGTGGTTCCTCTCTGTGGCTGTAGCGTTTAACTCCATGGTGTGATATTAACGTGGTTCCTCTCTGTGGCTGTAGCGTTTAACTCCATGGTGGGGGGCATCATGGGTTTCTCCATCCTCATCAGTGCTGAGGTGTTCAGACACCACCCTGACGTCTGGTACCTGGACGGATCCATCGGCGTCATCATCGGACTCGTCATCCTCGCGTATGGGGTCAAGTAAGAGAAGTGTAGCACGCGCGCACAGACATGCTCACTTACGTAAACAGACAGTCACATCAGAAGGTCACATGAAGACATTCACACACACACACTCACATGTACATACATCAGGGTTAGGCTCAATTATTCATTTTGGAATTGACTCCCAATCAACTCACCCACAGGATGTAGAATTTTAGTCAAATAATGAGTTTCATTGAATCTGACAGGTCACATCTCCAGATACCAAAGAATATATCACTTTTCTCTGGAAACAATGTTCATGTACTCTTTTAACCTTAGTGCTTAGAATAGCCAATTATATTTCCATTTCTTTGGCTTCTTTTTGAAGGCCTATGGGTCAACTTCAGGATTAAACTAATGCATTCTGGGAAATGTGGTATTTCCCCCCCATATTGAACATGCATGTCCAGTTGAAGTTGGAAGTTTACATACAATTGTTTGGAGTCATGAAAACTTGTTTTTCAACCACTCCACAACCACTTAACAAACTATAGTTTTGGCAAGTCGGTTAGGACATCTAAATCTTTTTACAGACAGATTATTTCACTTATATTTCACTGTAATATAATTCCAGTGGGGCAGAAGTTTACATACACTAAGTTGACGTGCTTTTAAACAGCTTGGAAAATTCCAGAAAATGATGTTATGGCTTTAGAAGCTTCTGATAGGCTAATTTACATAATTTGAGCCAATTGGAGGTGTACCTGTGGATGTATTTCAAGGGCTACCTTCAAACTCAATGCCTCTTTGCTTGACATCATGGGAAAATCTAAAGAAATCAGCCAAGACCTCAGAAAATAAATTGTAGACCTCCACAAGTCTGGATCATCATTGGGAGCAATTTCCAAATGCCTGAAGGTACCACGTTCATCTGTGCCAACAATAGTATGCAAGTATAAACACCATGGGACAACACAGCCATCATACCAGGAAGGAGACGCATTCTGTCTCCTAGAGATGAACGTACTTTGGTTCGAAAAGAGCAAATAAATCCCAGAACAACAGCAAAGGACCTTGTGAAGATGCTGGAGGAAACAGGTACAAAAGTATCTGTATCCACAGTAAAACAAGTCCTATATCGACATAACCTGAAAAGCCGCTCAGCAAGGAAGAAGCCACTGCTCCAAAACCGTCATAAAAAAGCCAGACTAGAGTTTGCAACTGCACATGGGGACAAAGATCGTACTTTTTGGAGAAATGTCCTCTTGTCTGATGAAACAAAAATAGAACTGTTTGACCATAATGACCATCATTATGTTTGGATGTTTATGTTGGAAAAAGGGGGAGGCTTGCAAGCCGAAGAACACCATCCCAACCGTGAAGCACGGGGGTGGCAGCATCATGTTGTGGGGGTGCTTTTCTGCAGGAGGTACTAGTGCACTTCACAAAATAGATGGCATCATGAGAAGGAAAATTATGTGATTATATTGAAGCAACATCTCAAGACATCAGTCAGGAAGTTAAAGCTTGGTCGCAAATGGGTCTTCCAAATGGACAATGACCCCAAGCATACTTCCAAAGTTGTGGCAAAATGGCTTAAGGACAACAAAGTCAAGGTATTAGAATGGCCATCACAAAGCCCTGACCTCAATCCCATAGAAAATGTTTTGGCAGAACTGAAAAAGCATGTGCGAGTAAGGAGGCCTACAAACCTGACTCAGTTGCACCAGCTCTGTCAGGAGGAATGGGCCAAAATTCACCCAATTTATTGTGTGAAGCTTGTGGAAGGCTACCAGAAACGTTTGACCCAAGTTAAACCATCATGTTGTGGGGGTGATTTGCTGCAGGAGGGACTGGTGCACTTCACAAATAGATGGCATCTTGAGGAGGAAAATTATGTGGATATATTGAAGCAACATCTCAAGACATCAGTCAGCAAGT